>NW_010157374.1:30812-57751 GCF_000695765.1 Mesitornis unicolor
TTTGAATCAGCTGAAGTAAAGATCTCACATACAGCATGTTGTTTCTTCCCCAAATCAAGGATTTATTTTTTCTCTAGATCCCCCTTAAGCAGCTATGCAGTACTGACACCAAATAACTCAGCTACCCAGTTCACTCCAGGCTTCACCCTTGACTGTCCACCCTGTGTAGTTGTCACTTTAGCCCTATGCTCCTCTCTGGAGAAAGCTAACTCCTTTCAAAACATAACTCATATATGCCCCTAGGAGTGTTTGCTCCAATAAATCCTCCAAGTAGGCAACATGAACAAGACAGCACCACTCTGCCATGAAGTCCTTATACCCTTTTCTAGCCCACTAGAGCAGGAATTACCCCTTACACCTGGGTACCCCTTTCATTAGGGGTACCCCTTACACTCACACCATCCAACATGAAACATTTGTCATAAGAAAACACGATCCAAGCATGGTGTACAACCCTTGCATTATTTCAGAAACTTTGAACAGAGAGAAGGATATAAATGATTATGGCTTAGGGAGGCCAATTGCTGAACAGCATGAGTATAGCCAAAGGCTACTATTCTCAGTAGTCTGGTTTGGGGAGCAGTGATTATGCTCTTCAGCAGACACATTTGTAGTGCCCATATGGGTCTAATGTCTACCTTCCCTCACTGAATCCCATTAAAATTCAAGACTTCTTGGCTACAAAATGTATCTCAGTTTGACTACTGTCCAACTTTCCTTTCTCTATGACTATCCACACATTACTATCCTCAAGTACCTCTTTTTTCTATTGCTGGTTAGATGCCTTTGTTGATAACCCTTTGTTCTGCAAACAAATTTAATTTTGCTGACTTCCCAGGGCTTCAGCCATAACTTTGTCCTAAGATATTGTCACATGAAAAGGAGCTAACAGCATAAAATGATACTCCGTTATCCTGTGCTACTGTCTGTTCAGGAGATCGACAGCCCTTCTTTCAGAGTTTAAGGTCAACACAAGATATATTAACAAGTTAAATAATATATTAATTTTGTAAGTTGTATATGTTGATCTCAAAATTTCAACTTGTGTTTAGGTTCCTCAAACAATGACATCTAGACTCTCCTTCTTTATCTCCTATGCAGCCTTAAATTATTTTTTATTTCTATGCCTGTATTTTTTCCCCTTTTAGAGGAACACTGTGAGATACAGTTCATCAAAACTTGTAAACTGCTCTGAAATGCTCAGCTGTGAGTCATTATAGATGTGACACATGTATTGTTACTTAAATGAATTATTATTAAACTCACAGGTGTAATCTGGATAACAGAGTTCAAGATGGTCGCACAGTTAATGGTCACATTGTGATGACTTTCCCTGTTGCTCCCCTAGTTATAATAAAACCTAAATTATAACTAAGGTATAATAAAAACCCAAAAATGCATCAGATATTTTCCTTTTCTTTCTTTACCACATCAGGGGAAAAAATACCACTAAAGAATTATACAATGGTAAGGCGAGAGAATATGATTTGTGTGCTGTAACACAGAGAGTAAACTTTATGAAAGAATCTGAAAACTTCCCACTTTGTTGCTTAAGCACCAAACTGAATAATTTCCAGGTATGTTGCATACAGTAAGTTATTGTGAATTATATATCACAGAATCAGCATTCTTCCACTTTGTTGTTGCTTGTATTCTTTTCCAAGCTGCATGGGGAGCATACTGACTTCTGCAGACTTTCTGTCAGTTCAACTTGTCCCAGAGCAGGGGAAACCATTATATGCTTTACTATTAAACTATTTGCAGGCTGAACATATACTTTAATGTATCAAATACCATAGCAGTGTTTTTGGCATCACATAGGCATGTCGTCTTGAAAGGTTTACTCTGAGAGAAGTGGGACTCTGGCACAGGTTTCCCATGGGAGTTTTGGATGCCCCTGCCCTGTAAGTGTTCAAGGCCAGGTTGGACAGGGCTTTGGGCAAACTGGTCTAGTGTGAGGTGTCCCTACCCATGGCAGGAGGGTTGGACTGGATGATCTTTAAGGTCCCTTCCAACCCAAACCATTCTATGATTCTATTATATGATTCTGTGATACCAGCTTAACTTTCCTTCTTTGCCCCTATGTATACAAACTATAATTAAATCCCACAAAAACCCCCAACCCAAAGTCTTTTCTTTCCATCTTGGTTTCTTAACACACCAAATACAAAGCTTTCTTATAACACACAGCTTTTTAAATTGTAATTTAGCTCATGTAATTGCTCTTTGAAGGAGGAAGTAAATGCCTCTCTGTTCAGCAGAAACATCTATACACTTCCTTTTGAATTTCTTCATAAGTAAGACTGAAAGAAAAAATAGCAAGCTTACAAAACATGGTCAGTCACATTCTGAGTTACCAGCTGTGTGACACACAATGTAAAAGAAACATCATGCTTCTCTCAGTTCTCACATCTCTATTTCGATCCTGTCTGGAACACCCTCTTCAACTCCGTGTGCCAGGCAGGCAGGTTTCCTCCAGCCAAATCCCTCATGGAAACTCGCTCCTTCCACAAGGCCCACAAATGTTAATGAGTGTCAGAGCACTGCTGTCGTCACATCATAAAACCGAAAATGCACACATGCTCTAAGTTAGCACCATCTTCCAGGTCTCAGAGCGCATGATTGCCCTGGCTGTCTGTTCAGATTGTAAGGTCCTTGCAGCAGAAGCAATGTTTTGTACAGGCACATGAGTATGTACCCGGGTGGGAACACTGCAAACAAACACACCTTTATACAGAAAACACATTTTCTATTCCTTCTGCTTGCTGCTTCTACAACTATACTCTAAAACATCTCTATATTTAAAGAAAAAAAAAACACATTTTCTTTTAAATCTGGGATTAAATTTGCCAAGTTTGAAAAGGTTACTTGAAAACACAGACAAGTACCCAAACACTGAATGAAACACTTCTGAACTCTAAGGGTGTTCAAAGTTTCATGGTTTGGAATCATATCAAGTAAAATCTAATGTCAGCTAATTACTTTAACTCTTGTCTGGATCAAATGTATTTAAAAAACGCTTCAGTAATATGGCTTAAGTGAATTGTTATGACTATTTGAAATCACAAGAGAATTAACAGTACAAAATTAGTCTAGCCTGTTCCCCACAAGAATACAAGTTGTTTTGTCAGCAAGAGAACTAAGAGCATTTTATTTCCTATGATCTTACCGTCTTGTGGCCCATACCACAACTGCTACTAATTTGTATCTTTCTTGTATACCCACTTGTTAGGTGTCACAAACCTCTTTTGAGCCTGGTGCTTCAGCTCACCACAAGAACCTGGTATTTTTACACTTCTGTAAAAAACAGAGTGAAATGGACAAATGAATCCAGAACCAATTGGAGAAAAAGGAAGGCCTGGAAGAGAAACAGGCAGTAGAAAAATTTATTACCTAAACATCATTTCTTTAGAGGGCCAGGCTAACATGGTCATTATGTTCCTAATATCGCTTGCTGCCTGGTCAATGTGTCACTGGCAGTCTCTGGGCTTTTGAACTCTCTGAAGTCAGAAGCTGGGCTTACTGGTTCAATGGCCACCTAAATGGCAGTCTTGCCCTGACTTGCAGCTACCTAAATGCTGGTAATTGGATTTTAGTCCAGACCTGGCAGGAGTGTCTCTGGGACACTTACCACTGCAAACATGAGGTATGCAGATGGGCCTCAGAGGAGGGAAGCAACTAAAAGACAAGCTGCACTTATTGCAGAAAGAGTAGATTTCATAATCCTGAATTCAATTAAAGCTATAAAGATATCCCACATCCCAGTAAAAGGAACTAAAATACACTCATGCTTGGCATATGTCTTTAGAGTAACAAAGAATGGAACAAAAATACAGCCTTATAGATTCACCAACATTGTACAGTATACCAAGGTAGTAATGCTGCAAGACTGTGAGGTCATGATAGCTAAAAAAACATCTGATGGGCTATGAACAGGAGCTGGTCAAGAAAAATGCCTATTTTTCATTAGATCTGTGTAAAAGCAAAAGTAAGTTTAGGACAGAAAACTTCAATAACAAAACAAAACAAAAAAAAAAGGGAAGGAAAAAAAATGACCAGCTTGACTCTAGTCATTGTCCTGAATTAAAAGAATTAAGAGATTCAAGGTCAAAGGGTTTTTTTGTGACCAATTAGCCCAATGTCCTGTACAAAGAACCCACAGAACTTGTGCTTTACTAAAACGTATCATTTAAGAAACCATTCAATCTTGATATTTAAATTGTCAGTGGTAAAGAAACCACCACAACCTTTGTTAAGATATCATAAAGGCTAATCACTTTCACTGTTGAAAATCTGAAGTGGAATTTTTAACTTCAAATAGCAACCACTGGACCTTTTTATATCTTTGCCTGCCAGATTGTTAACAGTTCTTCAATGTTTTTTCCCCCAACATAGACACTCTGATCAGGTCAAGTCTTAGCCTTCTCATGGGTAAGATAAACAGAGAAAGATTCCAGCATGTCTCACCGCAAAGCAAAGTATCCAGTCCTTTGATCAAGCTCTTGTCATTTTATCAACAGGCCTATGGACAACAAAAAAAGAGCTCAGTAATGGAAAAGCAATTGTACCGGTGCCAGACACAGAAGTGATATAACTTCTCTACTATTCCTAGATATTACTCTCCTGAGTAATTCATTCAATTCAAATGAAACATTCATGTGTTATGTAAGTGCTGACCATAGAAGCACCACTTCCCAAGTACCTCCCTGCTCTGGGTAGGAAGCAGCCAGTTTCGCAGGAGATCAGCCAGTGCTATCTTTCTCAAAACACACTCAGGATCATTTTCTCTGAAGTTGCCCACAGCTCAGAAAACCCCCATGTTCTCCACTATTCCCCTGAAGACAGACTGACTATGGGGTGGCATTTTATTTCAATGAGTTTGGCTAAATCTTAACAACTTCATGCTCATAAGTGAACAATTTTGCCTGCTTATTATGAAACCATTTCTTCACTTCCTTTGGAGGTCTTAATTATATTTTCAATATCATAATTTTATGCTTGAACTACTCTCATTTTTCAGCTCATTTCATTCTCTTTTATTGATACAATGTCCTGGTGATTCTAGTCCAGGCCTCAGAAGACTTACCTTCATTTCACCCATATTCAACAGACTGTGGACTTTTATTCCACTTCCAAATCAAAACTTGTTACTTTTATTACATGGCTATCCAGCTGAATACTTTCAGAATTTTCTGTACTGTTTTCCCCACCATCACAGAATCATAGAACAGTTTGGGTTGTTAGGGACCTTAAAGATCATCTAGTCCAAATCACCCTGCCATGGACAGGGACATGCTCCACTAGATCATGTTGCTCAAAGCCCTGTCCAATCTGCATCATGGTAGGGAGAATCACTGTGAAGATCAGTTAGATATTATTGTCCTTCAGCACCCTGGCAAGTCTCAAGAAATCACCTACATCTTGAGCTATTCTGCAATATTTAGTGACTACAGGCATTAGGAGCATTGGATACTGACTACCAAATTCATAAGTCTACTAATCAATAAATTCACATTATATGTTGGTTTCAGGATGTCTCGGTTACTTAGATATTTTGAGAACCTCATTGGTTTTTTTCTTTCCAACTGGACTGTGTTTTCAGTGCACTCCTCCTGTTTGAACTAACTGAGCTTTGGTCCAGGCAGATGCCCTGCAAGTAGGCCTAATCAAAGTTAATGCTGTTGTGTGAGAACAGAGCACCAGAACAAAAAAGAATGGTTTGGCTGGAGACTGGGCTGGTAAGTGGCCAACACTACATGAACACAGCAGAAAATCTGACTCCAAATCAACTACTTCATGCTGTAAGTGTCTGCAACTATCAGGATCCATTGAGTTCTCCCTCCAAAGCAGCTGGCTGCACGGTGGCAATCTCCCCTTGAGTAGGAACACATCTCAAGGTTACCCCAGCCCTCAAGGCAGAGAGACCCCTTACCTGACACCAGACATAAATGGGTTGGTAAGTGACATTTCTTTGCATGCATGTAACATTTAAGATATGTATAGTAAGCTTACGTGATAATCTTTGTATCCCATACTAACTTTAAGAGTAGTAAAATGTAATGATTGCCAATCCATCCATATTTATTAAATATTTTACATACTTAAATGTACCGATTAGCATTCAATAAACTAATTACTCTGAGTGATCTCTGACTTTTTGACAGGCTGAACTGCCAGTCACAGAGTTCTCAGCCATCCTTCTTCATTCAGACATCTGGATATTTCAAAGATATCTCTCATAGTTGACTTTCTGGATATCTGCTATCAGTTGGAAACCTTTAACTCCCCTTGCCCTCTTCTGTCTGCTGTTCATGGCCTACCAGTCCTCACTCGCCCTCAACTCTACTAAATGCTGCATCCTCCTTCTATTTCTGAGGTGAATCCTCCTCCACAATTTCTTTCTGCTCAATTCCTTGGGGACAGTTCCTCTCTCCCTGAAAATGGAGCAGCAATGCTTCCTCAGCCTGTTTGCTCAGACCTCTTCTATTTCCTCAGTGTTCCCCAGTGACACTACTTCTCCTTAGAGTCCAAAAATCCAGCACTGTCAACAATTTACATTTTATGCACAGGAAGTCCTTTCTGACTACCAGATGTAAAAAAACCAAACCAAAACAAAGACTCAAACAAACAAACAAAAACCCCCAAACAAAACAAAACAAAACAAAAACCCAAAATGCAACATCTGTTCTGCAGGTCACTAACACTACTCCATCACCTGCCATCCTAAAACCAAGTATAGAAATAGGCAGAGGTAAGCATCTCTCTTCCTGTTAACCTGTCCTAGGAAATATTACCTTTTATTGCCAATTGCTGATCACAAATTCACCACTTTTATCCTAGGCCTTCCTACTGTCACTGACAGAGTAATTCATCATTCACACTTGAAAGACTGGGAATAAAAGTTCCAAGCATCACAGACACAAAATGCATATAGAGACAAAAAAGGTAAAATAAAATAAACTAAAATAGCGCTTTTCCACCAATTTTAAGGCACACAGGCCAGCTACAAATACCCCTCACAGGTCATCTGTCTTAAAGCCAAACCTCCACCCTTAGTGTTACATTTGGTGTTCTTAAATTTGGTGTTCATAAGTCTCATATGATGCACATTCACATGCATGTTACCAATCCCATTTCTGAGTTTTAATTTATAGGCCAATCCATTTCAACTGTAGTAACAAATTGCATTACACCAACAAATGGACCAGCCACTTCCTTTAATACATTTAAATTGATGATTTGTAAAGTGGCTGCTTCAGTTATTATCACACTGAGAAGAGTCCCTCCAAGATGACTTCCACTTCGTATGCTTACGAGTTGCTAGAACTATGCTTTTTTAGCAACCCTGTAGTCCAACAGTCCTGAAACATGGCCATCACATGCCCATCTCTGTACTGTTTGCACATCTGTGGGCAGTTTTGTCTACTCCAGATTTCAAAATTCTTTATCTTATCTGACATCTTTAGTCTCTGTAAAAGAACCCATAATATAAGCTTTACATAAATTTCCCTCAGGTAGTTTTATGCTTTAGGATAATTTATAAGCTCTGGATAATTGGGTAGGAAGGCTCTGCAGAGGGACCTGAATAGGCTGAATCAATGGGCTGAGGCCAACTATATGAGCTTCAACAAGGCCAAATGCCGGGTCCTGCACTTTGGTTGCAACAACCCTATGCAGGGCTACAGGCTTGGGGACGAGTGGCTGGAAAGCTGCCAGGCAGAAAGGGACCTGGAGGTGTTGGTGGACAGCAGGATGACCATGAGCCAGCAATGTGCCCCTGCGGCCAAGAAGGCCAATGGCATCCTGGGGTGTATCAGAAGGGGTATGGTCAGTAGGTCGAGAGAGGTTCTCCTTCCCCTCTACTCTGCCCTGGTGAGACTGCATTTGGAATATTGCGTTCCGTTCTGGGCCCCTCAGTTCAAGAAGGACAGGGAACTGCTTGAAAGAGTCCAGCGCAGGGCCACAGAGATGATGGAGGGAGTGGAGCATCTCCCTTATGAGGAGCAGCTGAGGGAGCTGGGTCCCTTTAGCTTGGAGAAGAGGAGACTGAGGGCTGACCTCATTCATGTTTATAAATTTGTAAAGGGCGAGTGTCAGGAGGAAGGAGCCAGGCTCTTCTCAGTGATGTCCAATGACAGGACAAGGGGAAATGGTTGCAAGCTGGAGCAATCAATCAGGTTCAATCTGAACATAAGGAAAAACAATTTACTGTGAGGGTGACAGAGCACTGGAACAGGCTGCCCAGAGAGGTTGTGGAGTCTCCTTCTCTGGAGACATTCAAAACCTGCCTGGACACGTTCCTGTATGACCTAGTCTAGGTGATCCTGCTCTGTCAGGGGGGTTGGACTGGATGATCTTTCAAGGTCCCTTCCAACTCCTAATATTCTGTGATTCTGTGATTTGATTAAATTAAGGTAGCTTCATGTGTAGTAACCTCAAAAAACTCCAAATGAACAAACTCAAGAGGATTTTTAACATGCAATACTTTTGAAGGATAATTTGCCTTCCAATTTCTCTTACTTAGATTCTACTTTAATTACACTTTAAGCTTTCTGCAGGTCTATAGATTTCAAAATAGAAATCCCCCAAAGCCACTACTTAAAAAGAAGAAAGCAATCACATCTGACATTCTGGCTTGTTCCCCAAACCCCAACAAATCAGGTATGTAGGCAAAGCACCACAAGTCATTACCTCTAGCAACAGCACAGATTAATTACATCTGATAAAAACTGTATAAATCATTTCATGGGACAGAGACCAGGCTCCCAGTCTGCTCTACCCCTAGGATCTACCCCAATATCCGTCTCTCTCCAGCACACCCTTCGTGTAGTTGCGGGGCTCTTCTGCCTCAGTGGCACAGCGGGTGGGTTTCAATCAAGGGATGTCTGCAGCTCCCATCCCACCAGGCCAGCACTCTATCACTCACCAGTCACAGCTCAGAGTGTGAGTGCTGAGTAGCCTCGGCACGGGGAGCCCTCTGTGTGCACAGAGCCTATCCTAAACCATCTCCAGCAGGAACTGGGAATTTTCAGAACCAATCTATGTGTCCTCCCAAACAAGCTTCTGAAAATTGCATTCTTCAGTGAAGGCTTTATCTCTGTTTCATTTATCTCCTATATCTCGCCTATGTATGAGGCCCAGGAGCTCCTTCTAGACCTTGTATGTAGGAAGAGGCAGGCAGGGAAGACAGTACATGACAACCCCCACGTTCCCCAGCTTATTTTGAGTGGGAAGTTTATTTGCCTTCCATTGAAAATAAATCACATTGAGAAGCATGAGCAGATGCTCAGAGGCTGGTAGTTCCATTTCTAGTAGAGAATAAATAGTAATACTGCTTCCAGATACTTACTATACCTTGGACCAACTCTTTATATATGGTTTCAATGTGGAAGCTACAAAGGTAAACAAAATTAAAATACTAATGCTCCTTTACTTTCCTCTTAACACCATGCTGGTGGGGAGGTTCTGTCAATGGAAGTCCACAAGGCAGTGAATTTCCACCTCTCAGGTGGTTAAAACTCACTTGGACACCAGTCTCAACCCTTTCCATTTCAGGTTCCCATGCTATAGTCATCCACAAATGCACAGGCTGTCACGGCCTATTTCTTAATTACAAAATTGCACAGTAATGCACAGGAGTACATTTTCCCCATATATATATTCTGTGTGCCACTACCTGATGTCACATTCAACAACTCCATCCAGCATACTGCTGCTGCAAATCAACATCTGGGACACAAATCCTATTGGAATAAAGTCCAAGCATTTAAACAAATTCATTTTTTTTCTGAAGTCTTTTTCCAAGTCTTTTAATATCTAGAATATTTCAGCTAGCTGCTGTGAATAAAATTCATCTGTAGCATGCAGGTGAATAAACAGAGGTTTAATTTTTTTTCCCCTTTGATAATGTGTTTACTTTGTCTTCTATTGTAAGTTATATCTTTTCCAAGCACTGAAAACTGCAGGGTTCCAAAGTAGAGGCATTCCAACAAAAACACAGCTCCAGATCCACCCAAGCCGCTGAAGACAAAGCATTTTTGGAAGGACTAAAGCTAAAGAGGTGAAGATCCAGAACACTCTGTTTAAGGCACAAAGTACAATGATGCATAAGAAGACTTTATGTATGATGCATGATATTTCACTTTGCCTTTTCACTCTTTTACTGAACAATTCCTAAAAAGGTAGAGAACATTGAGGAACAAAAAAAAGGTAGCTAGAGAAGGAGCTCAAGTCTTTCTTTTCACTTCCTGGAAGATTAAATTCAACATATTTTAAAAGTGATAGACATCAAATCTGGACTCTGAATCTAGATGAGCCATAGGGCCATTCCAACAGAAATAATCAGAGACAAAGACTATATAGTTATTTTCATTGTTATATTAAGCACCACTAAACTAATGACTACGTGCCCAACTACTGTTTACTATCACATTTTATTGTACAACAGGAACTGGCATGTAAAGGAAACATCAAACAAATAAATACCTGACTGCAATTGTAAATCTGTGGCAGTGAAGAACATGCCTTATTTCTCCAGTTTATAAAGCAGTGAACACACTGCTTAGTGTTTCCTAAATACCAAACTTCTGAAATGTTGAACAGCATGCAAATGGAGTTTTTTGCTCTTCTTACAAAAAAAAAAAAATAAATTATTGTTAAACTGAAAGGTACAGAAAGTGTTACCTTTAAGAATGAAGACATGTAAGATTTAGATAGTTGGGAATAGTCTAGAAGATTTAATCGCCTCAGACATAAGGAGCTGAGCATGAAACTTTAAATGCATGTAAAGTTATATTCACAGTATCAGAAATTTTGCAGAAGAAATGTACAGGTCCTTACACTGAGCAAAGCTAGTTTTGAGCAAAGCTTCAGTAGGGGTCTGTACAAGAAGATCTGCCAGATGTCCAAGCCTGATGCAGGCAACCTGGGTTTCAGGTTGGGCATTAGGTTGAGAGTGAAGCTTGGACCACACTAAAGTAAGTAAAATTGCTCCCCACAGTGTTGCAGAGTACTGGGCAGGTAGTCTCCAGGCAGATATGACAAGGCTGTAGAGAAACTGATTTAGGTACTGTATAGACACAGCACTGTGCTTCCTCAGCTACAACAGCTGACAGAGAGTACTTAATAATTACGTTTGTGCTAGAAAACCCATAGCACTTACAAGGCCCCGAGTGGGATACTTGGGCTGAGTCCATGTTAACTCTATTGAAGCCTTAGGTAGATAAGAAATACTCTTTTCTTCTTGACCAGGAAGGAAATTCAAAGCTAGATGGATGACGTAGTTACTCCAGCAAGTACCCAGTTTCAGTAAGTCCAAGACTCCATCCCTGGAAATGTGATGGAACAGCTTATCTTGGCGCTGACTCCAGACATATGAAGGGTAAGAGGGTCATTAGGAGCAGTCAGCATGGTTTTACCAAGGGGAAGTCATGTTTGACCAACCTGATAGCCTTTTATGAAGATGTAACGAGGTGGATAGATGATGGTAGGGCAGTGGATGTGGTCTATCTTGATTTCAGTAAAGCATTTGACACCATTTCCCATAGCATCCTTGCAGCTAAACTGAGGAAGTGTGGTCTAGATGATCTGGTAGTGAGATGGATTCTGAACTGGTTGAAGGAAAGAAGTCAGAGAGTTGTGGTCAATGACACAGAGTCCAGTTGGAGGCCTGCATCTAGTGGAGTCCCCCAGGGGTCGATACCGGGACCAGTACTATTCAATATATTCAGTGACCTGGATGAGGGAACAGAATGTACTGTCAGCAAGATTGCTGATGACACAAAATTGGGAGAAGTGGCGGACACTCCAGAAGGCTGCACTGCCATTCAGCGAGACGTAGACAGGCTGGAGAGTTGGGTGTGGAAAAATTTAATGAAATTCAAAAAGGGCAAGCGTAGGGTCTTGCATCTGGGGAGGAACAACCCCATGTACCAGTATAGGTTGGGGACTGACCTGTTGGGAAGTAGCACAGCAGAAAGGGACCTGGGGGTGTTGGTGGACAGCAAGATGACCATGAGCCAGCAATGTGCCCCTGCGGCCAAGAAGGCCAATGGCATCCTGGGGTGTATCAGAAGGGGTGTGGTCAGGAAGTCGAGAGAGGTTCTCCTTTCCTTCTACTCTGCCCTGGTGAGACCGCATTTGGAATATTGCGTTCCGTTCTGGGCCCCTCAGTTCAAGAAGGACAGGGAGTTGCTTGAAAGAGTCCAGTGCAGGGCCACAGAGATGATGGAGGGAGTGGAGCATCTCCCTTACGAGGAGCAGCTGAGGGAGCTGGGTCTCTTTAGCTTGGAGAAGAGGAGACTGAGGGGAGACCTCATTCATGTTTATAAATTTGTAAAGGGCGAGTGTCAAGAGGAAGGAGCCAGGCTCTTCTCAGTGATGTCCAGTGACAGGACAAGGGGAAATGGGTGCAAACTGGAGCATCAGAGGTTCAACCTCAAGATAAGAAAAATCCTTTTCACTGTGAGGATGACAGAGCACTGGCACAGGCTGCCCAGAGAGGTTGTGGAATCTCCTTCTCTGGAGACATTCAAAACCTGTCTGGATGTGTTCCTGTGTGACCCACTCTGGGTGATCCTGCTCTGTCAGGGGGGTTGGACTGGATGATCTTTCGAGGTCCCTTCCAACTGCTAACATTCTGTGATCCTGTGACTCCAAGCAGCATCATGGTACTCCTGAATAGGTAAAGGATGGCACAGGCATTTCAAGCCCCAACTGGATAAAGTTCGAACTGACCTGGTCTGGCCTCACACCTGACCCTGCTTTGGTAAGGGAGGTTCAATCTCCTGCTTGAGAGGTCTCTTCCAGACTGACTTATCCTATGGTCCTGTGACCTGCATCTGAAGTAACAGATTTCACTTCCTTCTTGAAGAAGGACACAAGTTGAGCTACATGATGTGCAACACACTTCTGATGGAGAAGAAACAGGTAACAAAGCACACAGGGATATGGAAAGTTTTCTGGATGTGCAGGTATATTCCATTTCACAAGAGATTCCATGGAGGGAGGAAACAAATATTAATGAAATGGAAACAAAACATCTTGGAAACGTGTAGGAATTGCAAATAAGGGAACCTAAAAGGATATCTTCACAGCTGGAAGGATCCTTTCCCACAGAAAGCAAGCCATCTTAAGAGAAAAAAGCTCCCCATAGGAAAAGACCTATAGGTAGCAGTGCAGCTCAGATCAAACCTGAAATTCAGGAAAGCATAAAACAATGTCCACCATTGGCCAAAAACCCCTGAAAGTTCCCCCCAGAGGTACCTTTCTTTTGAAGAAAGCAGAAATGTTCCAGAAGAACAGGTGGAAACTTCCTGCCTCCTGCAAGCAGAGGACCTCCCTACAAGCACAAGCCCTACTCTGACACCAGAACAGATGTTCCATTTTCACTCTCCAAGAATGAGAATTTGGATACAGACACACACTTTGTATTACCAAGACTAAGGAGAAAGGGCTGTATGTTCAAATGCTGAAAATCCCACACATGGCCCCTTGACCCAGAAGGTGAGACTCTCACAAGCGATTATGGGGCCGTATTCTGCATCAGACACACCATTTCCCTTTCGTGTCTCACACACACACAGAAGTGCAGCACTTCCATGGCCTAGAAAGCTCACTCAGACTAAAACATTAGTACTGGTGGACCTCCAGTCCTCCCAAGAAACCAGGATAAATTTTTCCTTAGCCATCAAATATCAGGAAAGAAAAATAGCATCCCAGGAAACTTTGGCATTAGAGAAATCTGGTATGTTTGACGTAAGCATTTAAAGAAATTTATCTAGAGTTTCTTTAATAATGTGGGGTCGTTTTGGTATTTATAAAGAGCCCTACCTTTGTATGCTTATTATGGGACAATTCAAAATTAGATTAACTCTTAAGAAAAGAAAAAAACAACCACCAAACAAAAATGTGATCAAAAATTAGCAGTTGACAAGGTACCTGTGAGTTTTGGACTGGCTACATTTGCACTGTACAAGCAGTATACAGCATATGCTAGAAATGTGATCATTTCAGACTTCGCAGGGGCCAAATTTGCCAAGCTTAAATTACTTGTTGTCATAATTGACTGGAAACAAAAATTAGTTGTTGGGAAGAGTTAAAATTGGTAGTTGTTTAAGGATATTCTACTGGATGAATAACAAGACATAGTATCACAAATACCAAAACAAAAAAAATGGGGGGCAAAAAAGACCATTCTGACTAAGAAAAAAAAAAGTGGAAGTGGTATCAAAGCACAGCTTTCAAAGGATGGAAAAACAAGACAAATAATGCAAGTTTAAAAAATTGAGATAATTGATAAATAACCTAAAGGGATCAAACAAACACAACCAAAAACAACCAACCCCACCCCTCTAAGCCCTCAAATCCCAAAACTCAACAGTGAATAGAGACCAAAATAACAAACCATATTTCTAACACTTAAAATAACAGAGAGAAAGCAAAAGAGTCTAACAGTTACATCTCATGTTTGGAATCAAGCAGGATGTATCCACCCAATCTGATAACATAGCTGTCACCAAAAGTTTGCCATCCATACAAAAAGAAGAAATGTAAGACCATTTGCCAAAGAGAAAAAGAAATTAAACAACTATCACCACCAGTCAATTGCTAAATGCATTAAATTAATGTTTCCCTCTATAATTATTTTTTTTAAATAAAGGCATTTTTAATAAATGAAGACTGAGAAGAGCCCAGACAGCCTATGGACCAAGCAGAGAACTATAGACTGATTCACCTGACATCAATTTGAAGGAAAAACAAAACCTTTTAACAAAGTGTGGCATCATTGATAAGTAGAGACAAAATACACACATATACATATGCAATAGACAGATAAATAGAATAAGCATGGGTTTCGATCAAAATAAACTGTTCCTATGAGCATGGAAGAAAGAAAACTGTCAGGGAGTTATACTTTGATTTCATCAAATCATCTGACTTAGTATATGACATTTTGATTTCAAAACCCTACTCACCAACTAATCTCTAAGTCTATACCATATTAAGAAAGAATCACTGCTTACCAAAAAAGTTCCAAAGAATATATGAAATCTTTGCTGGCACAGTCTGCAGATGACAGAAGTTGATGGGGTAATAAGGCATCAGAAGGAACCGCTATTGGTACAGAGTCACCTCAAGTTTTGACTAAAAATTTACAACCCAAAAAATGCAGTTGAACAAAGTTAAATACCAACTATCCAGGGGAAGGGAGGGCAGGAGCTCATCTTGCTGATAATGACTGGAAGCTTAAGTTGGACTTGAAATAAAACAGAATGTGCCCACCCTGCAAGTAAACCCTGGAACTTGCTAGCTGTAAGATGGAGGCAGGGGGAGAAGGGAATGGAAAGAGGTTTGGACTGACTTGAAGCTCTTGTTAGGGAAACTACTCCCTTCTTCAAAAGTTATATGCTATCATGGTACTTGGGATACAGTAAAGTATTTGGTTCTTGCCCCTGAAGATGTCATGCAAGCACTTCAGAATACAGGAACTGTAAGTGTCTTTCACAGTTTGGATCATCAGTGTGCTTTTATATCAGGAATCAAAATCATTCCTATACACTGAGGTTTGCTTTACATGCCAGACCAGTCCTGGGGCTGCATTTCCTTCAAATGAATCTGAACTGGAAAATATGTTACAAGGGTACACCTAACATTCTTCAACAAATAATATACATCCAGCTCACAGGACCAGATTAGAGCTAGTCCAAAGTAAAACCCTGAAGTGTGTAACACATGGGCATCAGGTCCCCAGTACTAGATGTTTAGTTCTGCAAATGCACCCCTCTGGACCTCATTTCTTTCTGTAGTAGACATGGCCAGTGAGGCTCTCCTGGTCCCAGGACTGCCCAGACTGCCCTCAGTAGTCACATGCCTGTTAGGAGATAAGTTATAAATCAAATATAGTCTCAAACTTCAGAGCCCAGCCAGTAATCTAAAAAGGCCACTGACTTTAAAATGCAACTGGCAGATTAATTTTCCCTCATTCTTGGGAAACTACCTTTTCTTCCTCTGAATGACCAGAGACTGGCCATAACAAGGGGCAAGTAACATGCTGGATCAATACTCATGTCTAGTTTGTATATGTCCTCTATATACCCAGAGTCAAGCCAGTCACCAGATTACATTCAGAAAGGAATTTTCTTCCATCAAACCAGCATAGACTTGTGGCACGTGACATGGTTCACCTACTGGGACTGTCTGGGCAATTTTCATTTAGTTAGTCTTGCCTTTCCAAGGACCTGTAAGTGTTTTGTGGCTGCTTGGTCGCCGCTGTGGTTTGTGACACATAGTTTAGTGCCCTGTGAACTAAAGTGCTCTGTGCTAGTTTGAGTCTTTAAACTGCATACAGCTGAGGAAAACATAATAACGCTTGGCAATGTATTATAACAACAGTCCTTCCTGGTCTTAAAAAAACAAATTAGTACATGCTAAAAGAATCAGTTTATTCTTTATTCTCTTGTATTATAAAGGCTGTACCTCTGAGAGGACCTCAGTTTAGGATAAGGCCCACCTAGGTTCAAGGAATAACTGAGCCACAGTTGTTTTCACGACTTGGGCAAGTAACTTATCTATTCTTACTCTGAATTCCTCATTCTTAAAATTGAGAAAACAGCACTTCACTATCTCAGAATCAGAGGAGTGTCAGTGACTTAAAGTAAGAAATTACATCATTTAATTTTTCTCTTAAAAAAAATATATATATATTCAAAAAATGGAAAAACTTCATTTCTGGTGTATTTCAGGAGAAAGAAATAATATATTCAAAATTCTCCCCTCAAGTCTCAGAACATTTCATCCTAGAGATCACCAGAGGTAAAAACTGCATAAATCACTGAAAAAATAGCTACTGAAAAACACAGACCAGAATTTTCAAATAAATTGCCTGAAACCAGGAAGATATTCAAACAGCTTTTTAATTTTGATATTGCTGTACATTACCAGACACCAATAATTTCAAGTCAGTCAGTAGGAGCCAGGACCAAATCAATCATGAATCTCCTCATAAAGTTTTCTTAATAATAAATATCTTGAATAGTTTTCCAGACGAAAGACTGGGTAGTACCTGGTGCAACTATGGTCTTTAACTCAGTCTTTTGATTCATATCATGATTACAGAGCTCATTACTAGATTTTTAACTCCAAGTAATTAATGGGAAGAAAGAAAACATATCTTCCCACTAGAAGCAGATGAGTTTTCTGTAAATATATGCAAAAGCTCTTTAAAAATTGGACTACTAGGAAAGCCCATGAAGAGGCCAGAAAGTGTCATCTGGGTGAAGACAATCCTAGACACACTGTCATTTCACAAGAGCCACCTAAAAAATAGCAGTACTAAACATGCTGCCATTTCTACTTGTCTGAAGTAAAAAAATAAGACCTATAAAATATAATTAAATTTTTATTTACATAACTATCTGTGAAAAGAAGCCTTAGTGTGGACAGGTCTGGCCTCTAAAATAAGAAGTGAAAATGACTAACAGATTTATTTCATTGCATATAGGAATGCAAGCACATACACTGAGAAGAGTGCATGTAAGTGATCCCTTAATACACCTGTTTTCTTCACACAATATTTCACAGGAAGAAAGTAAAATATTTACATGTATCCCAGACTTACTTGAGTTTGTAATTTCCTAAGATTTTTGGGAGATATTTCTAACAGAAAGCTGCAGCTGAGAATCATAAGCACATTTTCATCTCTACCACCAGAGAAAAAATTTTAGGAAGTTATAACATTTACTTTTGCCTCTGAAAAAGACATCATTAAACATACTGATATTTAAATTGATATTTAAACAAAAAGCTACTTAAACTGAAACTGTAGGGTTTTTTTACTCGTGTGATCTCTACACTCTTGGGCTTTTGTTCATTTGTTTTTATTATTTCGTGATATTGTGAAGCATGCAAAAAACTACCTTTCCTAACCTAAAGTATAGAACAATTTTTTTAAAAAATGGAATAAGTCATACATTTAGAATATCCTTCGAAGTACAGCTCCTCTCCAAAATGACTGCAAAATCAACATTGTAGCATTCCACACTTGTGCCTCAAGGACTTCCAGAACAAACTTTGCTCAAGTTAGAAGCTGCACACATGTAAATGTGTACATCCACACATATACACATGCATACATATTCCCTGCCAAAACCAGCCCTACAAAACAACTAATTAAATCATGACATGGAAGGTGCTTGTATCTCCCTCAAAGATTGTGTACTCACTATGTTTTCTATCAAACTACTTAAAAAACACAGCCTTCATAACTAAAAGGAGATGTAAATAAAGGCAGAGTTTAGTTTTCCAGGGCAATGTTATTTCATTATTCTTTAAGTACACAAGTTGGAATCTGAAGCTTTTTTTTGTTTCACAATGCTATCTTTGCAAAGTCAACAAGATAAATAATCACCTTTTAACTCCATGAGGAATGATAGATAATGCATGCAAGATAGTCCCAGAGAAAGACTATCTTTAAAAGTTTTTTAATGTATTTTCAAGATTATTTTATCTGGTTTTTAATTCAAAATATAATCAGTAGTACTGTCAACTGTTGCCTAAACACTCATTTTCAGCAACTAATAATACAACCATCCAGATATAGCATGATCCAAAAGAGCAGACGGTTCCTAATTTTGGTGTCCTCTTATGCCTAGTAAGTAAAATCAGGGTCTCCTTACAGTCAGGGTCAGGGAACAAGACACACAGTGGTCCAGCTCACTAAGATCAAGGAGTGGCATGGCATCCATGAGAGAGGGATGGGAGCACCAAGGCCTGCACATACAGCAACTGCCAGTGCCTCCACATAGAGCTGTAAACTCCCAGCCTACCATGACTGTCTCCATGCTGGTCATCACAAGCAGCCAGGGATGGTAATTTGGTGATCACCTTCAACCTTTTACAGTAGGCTCCAGCTACACACACTTTCAACCCAAGCAGCAGCCCTGGCCCATGTGACACTGACTCTGCACATGGGACACACCAAAATCAAAGGTGATGTTAGCTTTGTGACTGTTTTCCCTTACAAAACCTTGTCTTACATCTACTTAAACATAAAATGAAGCAGGTAAGTGTCTGATCAAGATGAAAATTAAAGTAGGTGATTTGGAATCACCACAGAAAATGCAAGAGAGAAAATCACCTGTGATTATCAGACTTAACATATTCTATTGCAGCCAGAGAAGAGGAATGGGTCTTGGAAACAGCTTCCCCCATCTGCAAGCTTTCTGTAATGATTGTTTGATGATGCAGTGCAGTTGGGTCAGACTGGGATTCTGGTACAAGGATATAAAATACGCTGCAAAGAAGGAATGAAAAGGGAGGGGGAAGAGGGATATCTATCTATCTATCTATCTATCTATATATATATGTGTGTGTGTGTGTGTGTGTGTGTGTGTGTGTGTGAATGTGAATGTGTAATGGCACCTTCCTATGCCCATTCTCTCCTCCTACACTCCTCATATATCACCATCCCCCGTGGTGCTATTAAACTCAGCATATAGCCCCTTATAATTACTATAACCATCTGATTTTTACAACTTCCCACTCCAATGCTTTCATTAACCCCAGACTCACTTAATGCCAAGTCTTCCTTCCTGGAGCACGAAGGCTCTGTGTGGAGACCAGCTGGCGAGTCAGGGAGATGTTGTAAATTGGAAGAGTGTGCTGGAGCTACTTTAAGTTGTGGTGAACCAGAGGAAAAGGACCAATTGCACAAAAGATTTAGGAAATGGATACAAAATATCCATCAAGAGTATAATTTATGAAATTACATCCAGAGCATGACAAAACCTAATGCTAGAGAAATCTACAAAACCCAAAACTGTCCATCCAGACCTGATACTTCACAGAGTGACCCACAAAAGCAGACCCCAAACAGCCACCATGTACCTATTGTTGTACAATGCCTGGCTTCTAGGCCTGCAGCACAGTCAGAAAGCAGATTTCCCAGTCTTGTTGATGTTCCTCTGATGTCAAAGCTGCCAGACTTCAGCTGCTTTTCAGCAACAACCTCACGTGGCATGCTTTGGCTGGGAACATATTTCTATATACAGTTATAGCTCAGCTCTCTTTTTTTCCCCTTGTTTTCCAAATGGAAACACTGACAGATTTCTAACTCCAGAAATATTAGCAGGAACCATAACAACATGAATCTAGTTGAAATTGTAACCTGTGACCTGGAAAATAATTTCCAACACTTTGTGTTTTAATATTTTGTTTGCCTTTTTAGGGTTGGTTACATGTAAAAATAAGAAACTGAGAAAGAATCAACAATTGCCAAAAATGCAGATTTCCTTCACTCTCCACTACATTCTTGTTGAACAGCTGCCTCGTCCATCATAGAATCATTAAGGTTGGAAAACACCTCCAAAATCATCAAGTCCAACCATCAACCCAAAACTACCATGCCCACTAAACCATGTCCTGAAGTATCACATATTCATGTTTTTTAAAGACCTCCAGGGATGGTGAATCCACCACTTCCCTGGGCAGCCTGTTCCAATGCTTGACCACTCTTTTAGTAAATAATTTTTTTCTAATATCCAATCTAACCCTTCCCCAGCACAACTTGAGGTGATTTCCTCTTGTCCTATTGCTTGTTACTTGAAAGAAGAGACCAACACCCCACCTCACTAAAACCTCCTTTCAGGTAGTCTCCAAAGATGGAGAAAAACATAGTTGTGTCATATACCTGCACGAAAACACTGTGCTATGCTTAGCTCTGCTTTGTTGCATTGTAATTCATTTTAATTTAGCTTTTAAAAATTACTTCATTCATATCTGGAGAGACAGATAGAAGGATGCATGAACACATTACACTTCCTCTTCACAGCTCTATGTCAACCAGTTTACCTGTAGACAGGTCTAACAGGACAAACAGTTTCTGATGAAGTTGGCTCAAAGAAAAACTCACTCACATGCAAAATGTTCTAGTTACATGATCTCACTCACAAAATGAACTGGTTATATGCCTGAGCCATGAATTCCACCTCATCAAGTTAAATAAAATCATCAAAAATGCTTGACTATTCAAACAACAATTGGTCAATTTAATAACAATTATGAAAAAGGTAGTTGATTAGAAAAATTATATAAAGCAGAAGGGAATTTTATGTCATGTTATACTTCCACACCACTAGTTGTATGACTTTCCACATACAAGTTAAGTATTCTGTTCCTTAACTGTATAGCTGTTCATCTGAATCTACTTAATAATACAAAATCTTGTTACAAAATGGTCTTGTCATTTCCATGCACGGAAAATAAAATCTCATTTCACAGAAGACCTTGCTGTTTCAGTCTCCATTACCATGCAAATTAAAGTAGGAAGAAATATTTCAAAAACAAGCCAAGTTCTGATGCTGCCCACCTGCCAAGATTATTTCATTCCCATAGGATCAGGAACATGAGCTGGCATCCCCAGGGCTTCCCAGGTACTCGTGTCCTTTCATAGGATTTAGTGGGCTAAGGAGAAGCTGCCAGCGACCGGCACTGAGACACACCAGTCTGCTCTTCCCACAATGTCTGGGAAGCTACTGGGGCAGCCAAGCACTGGAGTATGGTGGTAAAGTGAGAACCTCAGAGCACAGGAGCTGTAGCAAACAGCACTCCCAGCTTCAGTCTCCACGGCGTCTTTCCTGGATATGAAATACTACACTAGGGAAGCCCACTAGATTGGAAAGGACTTATAAATATGCTACTGGTTTCTGCAGTGCTCCAAAGACGGTCTAGACTTGGTTGCATGTAATGATCTGCTGACTGGCAATACTTCAGTGCACCCACATTTATTTTATGACTAACAATCTTCCTGCTATTGCCTGCAGTAGTAACAGAGTCTCCCTGGCTCACTGGAACCAGACAGGCTATGAAAGAGGGCATGCAAATACATGCAAAGTACAAGATTTTAGAATCAGCTTACTTTTTAACCGTATCCATTAAATGTGAATTTGTTCTACACCTCTCTTTTTTTTTTAATCAGCAGAAGATATAAGATACAGAAGAATCCTAATTTACAATAACCATTATGAGTGTCTCCATTCAGACAGTCATTCTTTCACCCAATGACCCCTCTCCACCCAGGAAAGGGAATCGGAAAAAGGAAAGGAGACCTGGGGGTTGAAATAGAAACAGCTTTAATAAGATAATAATTAAAACCTAATATGAATACCAATATTAACATAAAGTACACAAAGTTATACTCAGCCCATACAGCAAACTGTGCGTTCCCAGCAGTGAATGCTGGATGTCAAAAGCTGCAAACAGCACAGCTCCAGCGAAAGCGCAATAGTCACAACAGAGCCGGGAGTAGGCCTCAAGAGCAGAATGACAGGCAAGGCCCTCCACAAATGATGACCATTGAGGAAAGAGGGCCACCCCCAGCAAACTTTCCAATTAATAGTCAGTATGAGGTTTATTATACAGATATTTCTGTTAGTCAGCTTGGGTCAGCTGCCCTGGCTTTTGCTCCTCCTAGCTTCTGCACCTTGCTAACCCAAACCTGCTGAAGACCTGGATCACAATGGCAACCCACATACCAGGGTTGGCCAAAAACTAAATCAGTGTTTTATCAACTTTGTTCTCACCAGATCAGATGCTGCATTCTGAAAAAAACAGCTTTCCTTAATAGAAAATTCATTCTGTGATTCTGTCCCAGCAAGACCACAACTAAATAAATTGACTTAGAGCTAAAATAGCACATGCAAAAACACAAATTAAGAAGTTACTGAGGATATACTTTAATGCTTAACTTACTGGTTGAGGAGGAGAACATGCATTTATCAATATATAGAAATCTAGTGGGAAAAATAATTACCATTGCCTTTTAAAAGCTGTCTGCATACTCTTGTTTTCTTAAGGAAACAGAGTCTTGCCAGCCTTAATTATAGTTTCCTCCAACTGTAACAGTAATAGGTCTTAAATCCTTCACTTAGTTTTATTGCCAGTAATTAGAGAGTGTATGGTTTCTGTCCAAAAGATGGAAATGTTTTAAAATATTAAGAACTTTGTCAAGAAAATTAAGTACTTCGGTATTGCTAAATGACCATTTCACTCTTCCCCCTCTACTTCCCTCCACCTCATTTTGCCACATTAATTTTGAAACATAACACATATCGTGCTTGGATTTGTCCCAGACAAATGAACTTGAAATCATTATTTATCATTTACGATGCCTTTTCTAAACACATTTGGCAACCGAATCCCAGCCAGATCCCTTTTTACCAAAGAGTTTGTTTGAGCAAGCAGAGCTTTAGACACCAGGAAAACAATTTGCACTGAGAGTTAAGTTTACCAAACTCAGACTTTCAGTCTTAGATATATTCTGCAAAAGTAAGTGCAATTTTAGTATGCAAGTGATAAAATATATTACTGAAATGTGTAGGCAGTATTTTGATCATTGCAGGCTAGAAACAACATATAGGTTAAACAGCCTCGTTAAGTAGCGGAGTGGGCACACATACCACAAAACATATGCCTTAGCAATCTTCTGTTATATTAGCCAACTAATGACATATGCTTTGTATCCAAGTATCATTACAGGAGCACAAACAAACAGTGCACAGCAAAGCAGTGCTGTAAAACTGGACATAGCCACTGCAATGTTACATCACTTATAAAACAAAAATCTTTGAACTAGAAACTGCACTGCAGTCACTGCTACCTCAGGAAGCTGCGGTTTGCTGCTTGGAACACTTCATTCGTGTGCTATTTTTAGGAACGTGGACATCTAAATAAAATTTTGTAGGCACACAAGGTTATCTAAGTGTAAAACTTAGTTTATCATATTCAAAAACACAGGAGAAAAAGGAATATAGAACAATACTTTTTTATTTGGAGGGGGGTCTTTTTGGAGAATGTGGTGATTAGGAGAGAAAGAAAGGCCTGTCATAACTCTCAGTCAAAGTTGTACTCTTAAAGTCTGCACTGCCATGAGGCTCAGAAGGAGTCTCAGATAAAAAGACAGCAGTTTTTATGCCATTTCTTTACAAGAATGGATTTCTTTACCATAAATAGCTGGCTGGGCAGCAAGAAGTACCTTGCTTGGTAACGAACAGGCTGAAGTGTTTTTCTGGGTTCATGCAGCTAACTATGATCAAGTTGGTATCTCCCTTCTCCCTTTCTATTCAAACATCAATGTGGTCTTTCTTGTAGCCTTTTTCCTACTGATAGCACAGGTAACACTAGTATTTGCTGCAGGACTAAGACCTCTAAGGGCTTCAACTGGTCCATCACAGAACTCTGTTGTACCACCTTCAGCTTACTCATTTCCTTTCCTCATAAAGTTCCAGACAAATGCTGTCTTACTGGGTACTCCTGCAGCCACTGTGCAACCATCTCTTTTATCAGAGGAAAAAGTACCACAAGAAACCTTGCTCCAGGCCAGGATGCTTTTGACTTGAGGCCTTTATTTCAGTTCTTTACTGTACGAGATGCATATTAACAATGAGAAGCAGAGATACAGTAAATAGGAAGCCTAGCAAAGAAATCTTTTAATGCTGCAGCTAGGTTCCCCATCTTTGTTTCTAGTTGACAGAAAAACAGCAATTAACTTTGAGTAGTAAGATGCTTAAAAACATACCTACTATCTTTTTTCACTTCTTTCACCCATCCCCCCTTGCTTGCCTCCACAGTCCAAGTTTGGTTGTCAGAAAGGCTGCAGGTTATGAATTTAGATTCTGTAATGAACCACTGGAACATTTACCAGCATTCAGCTGATTTAGTCATTTAAATTATAGGAATTTTATATACTTTGGGGATTGCCTATCTGCTGTTTGCATTTTAGCAACTGTGCTATTCCCACCCCCATTGATCCCACTGTGCACAGGAAGTCACACTCCTTTTCTAACGATGGGATGTTACGCTTGTGTGCATGTGTCTGTATCCGATGTTAAACCACTTCCTCAGGCTGCAAGGAAAGGTTCTTGGAGAAGGTGGTGTGCAGAGGAATGGATGTGGAACAAAGCTCTCATGGGAAAGGGACAGGAAAATAAATGCCAAGGTAAAGCCAGCAAAGGAGTTTGTTTCACAGTGCTGGCTGATTTCAAGTCCTAGCTATCTCAGTTGCAGATGCAGAATTGACAACTGATTACTGGATAAGTTCTGCATACTATAGAAGTCCAATCAATACTTTAAGAGATGCTTCAAATTTCTCCTGTTCTCTAGCAGTTTGTGGTTCCATGCTTACCTCCTCGATGTCGGCTGCCAGTTCTTCATGCTGCTGGGACAGGCTAGCTTGTAAGCTCCAGCTGGAAGTTAACAAGCTGAATCTGGCCCAGCGCCTTTTCCCTGGAGGAGGCAAACCAGCCAGCATGGCCCAGCCAGATGCCTCTCGCACAGCTGGGCTGGGAGCCTCTGCCACCCCACAACGTCATGGTCCTGCAGAAACCTGAGCACTGCAGATTTCTTCAAGTGTGGAAGAAAGGAGAGTCAGCAGAACTGACTCTGACAGAACTGACAAGCTGCTGTTTATTGGAGAAGGAAAGGATACAGGAGCAGAAGAGGTTGGCCTCCAGCACAGCTCAAGGTTGTCCAGCTTCTCCTGCTGCTGACTCCCCAAGAAGCAGCCCAAAACTGACCTCTAGTTTGCATGCCCAATGGTTAAGGCCAGACCAACTTAGGCTAAATAAATAAAATAAATAAAAACCTAACCATCAGATATCCTGTGGTATGTTACCTGCAAAGTCCTCAAAATAGAAGACAAAAAAAAAGCTTTTTGGAACCAGACCATAAAGACTGCAACTATAGACTGCAAACGTGCTAATCTCAAACCTTTCCTCTCGCTTAGTGGTAGGAATTGTCAGTTCGATATACATGAAAGGATAGATCAGATTTAGCAAGGCTTGGAGAAGTCTTGGAGTTTGTTCATCCCTGTGGAGAAGATTCACATGGTGGCTCTTCCAGGTACAAAAAGTGTTACTGGAGTCCTGCTGGGCAGCTGTAACATCTCTGCCCATTCATCAGCTTTTCCTCAAAGGTTCCTGCAGCTCAGGAAATCTCTCTCCAAGTGCCCTTTTCTGCATACACTGCCCAGCCAACACTATTTAAACAGGATATGCTGAAGTGAGATTTAGAACAGGAAAAACGAATTTAGATATTCTGAAAACCTCTGAAAAGGTCACCTTTCATAAAGCGGAGCCATCATTCAGTCAATTTGCCTTTTTTACTCGTTCTCCACCTGCTGGTAGGAACGTTTCGACACCGCAATACAAGAGAATGGGAGGAAAAGTACCTGTCCTTAGAACCAGGAATTAACATAAATTTCAGAAAACACCACCAAGAAAGGAAAGCCATCCAACACTGCTGGGATAGTAGTGGCTCTTTCACTCTTACTCTTAGGCCCCTAAGTTTCTTTTAAAGTGAAAGCAGAATTTCAAATAACATTGTACACACACACTCTTGATCTCTGTAGCTGAGCAGCTCCACCATTTGCTATCAGAAAAAGAAGAGATCATAAATCTGTAAGACTGAAGGAAAAAAAAAAAATTGCAGAGATCAGCCCAGACTGACATCAACTCCTACTGTAATTCCCCCAAATAACTTCTTTCTCAAATTTCCCCTCTCTCATATAAACATGATGATTAAATAAAAATGCATTTATTAAAATAGGAAGACAGTGTAATTTATTATTTTAGCAAAACTGTTTGGAGGTGCTAAAAACAATACTGTAACATTTAGTCCTTGGTCTATTTACACTAAGTGTTACTCTCTTCTCCTTCTGGCTGCTGCTCCTGCAGACACACACAATCTCAAAACATCATGTGTCAAAACAAACAAATAAAAATGTGTCCAAACAGTGAAACAACTCATCCAAATGTATTTAAGTGTCTTTGGCAACACTATGCACAAGTATATGAGAGAGCAGACTGGCTTTTGCTAAACGGATACATCAACTTCTGACCATATCCAGAAAGTGCACAAATGTAAGATTCTGGCATACAGCTTGGGGG
>NW_010157375.1:0-37714 GCF_000695765.1 Mesitornis unicolor
ACCTTTTTTTTTTTTTTTAATGGCACGCTACCAGGAGACAGAGTGAAAAAAAGAAAAAGTCTTTTAAAAGCTTAACCTCTCTTAGGTTAAGACCACATCTGCATCCCTCCCTGCTGCCTTCCCCCCCCCCTTTCCTGGTTCTCAGAAATGTTCTATTTAAATAAGGTTTTTTTGGCTACGCTAGTGCAGCTTGGAGTTAAATGTAATGAACCGTTTATCCCATCTATATTTGTAGAATGAAAGGTGGGGGGCAAGCCTGCTTTTCTCTGTCTTGGTAATTTTGTATTTCATTTGCATTTCTTTGTGTGAGTACCTAAAAGTCCTGGCCTGACATCTTAGTGTCACATCACAGATGGGGGAACTGAAGTATGGAAATACTGAAGTTTCTTGTTTGGGTTTTTTTTTGTTATGGTTGATTTTGTTGTTGTTGTTATGCTTTTAATTTATTTTTTTAAAATCAGTGCTAGATTTGCGAGGACAGGATTCACGTATCCATCTCCCTGTGTCCTAACCACACTGGCTGTATCCCCTAACCGCTTACCCTGCAGAACCCAGTGCTCAACCAGTGCGTTCCTGAAAGGTGCCAAACCAGTCTAACTCGAGCTTAGCAATGTGCTAGGTAATGGGATTTCAAACTCGCACACATTTTTGTGTCTAGAACACTATTTCTCAACCTTTTTTGCAGCTGAGCTTGCCTAAAAAAGGTGGTGTCTGCCAGTCCTGGTGCCCACGCTGGTCTGGGGCTCTGCTCATCTCTGATGGGGAGCTGCTGGTCTGGATGTGGATGTGCTTGGCTGGAAATCCAGATAAAGGCCTTGCTTCCGTAAACCTCAGGCATCAATGCTTCCTATCAATGGAGGTGTCTTGCTCTTCTCACCTGGTCCAGCGGTGGTCTTGCCCACCTACCACCTGTGTGTCTTCCTCAGCAGTAGGAGAACACGCTGCTGGTGCTACCAGTAAGAAAATGATTCTTGGCGGTGATCCCGGGGTCAGTTCGGGTCTTGCACAGAAGCAGTCTGTTAGTGCTTTTTTCCTAATCTTCAGCACTTTGTGGTTCCCTCTAGTTAGTTTTAAAGCAGTTGTGCTTTGTGGTTGTGTCGGGACCCTACTGTGACAGAAATGTCTGCTGTCCCAGGAGTATCGCATGTTGTTCTCTCCAGTTCACTATCTTTTCCCTTGTTCATGGTCATAATGTAGCTCAGGGATGAGTCTGTGTGGAAGTTGATGTATTTTACTTATTTACTTTTATTTTTTTTAACAATTGGGACTCATCTGGCTTGGGTTTGACGTCACTGCTGGGACAGCAATGAGAGGGGTTTTTCATACTGTTAGCCTGTAGTTGGCCAAAGAATGAGAAATGAAAAAAGTTAGCATCCAAAATAAGCTGATATTTTACTACAGCCAAGAAGCTCGGAGCTGTAACTCCATACCACGAGCATTTTATCTTTACTCTTGGAAAAGTTTGTAACTTCCAATCTGAAGTGTGTTTATTCTGGCACTTTTTTTTTCCTGCATACGGTATTTAGTGAACTGAAAGATTTCTGCATTGTACCTCTTTCTTTTTAGAGTTGTTTTTTTGCCTTTTCACTTTATAGATTCCAGTTAAACTTCTACAATGTATAAATCTGTGCAAGAAAATATATACAGATCATGCAACAAACTTCTGCATGTGTACGTTTGTATTCATGAACTTTCCAATTAGTACAGTTGGCTTTTCCCTCAGAATTGTAGGTTATCAGTCTGGTGAGCGCTAGTGCAGAAGCGAAGTTTACAGAATGAATAAATGTTTGTAGTGTGAGCATCTTAATTCCTACAGAGTACGTCTAATTGCAGAAAAGTTTGATAGCCCATATGCAGCTGAATAAAACAAATTACTCTCCACTGTGCTTTTCTTCAATATCTTTTGCCACACCTCTCAAAAGGAAAGACGGGAGGGGAGATGGAGTGACCCATGGGGAGTAGCAAGACGGGCAGTTTGGGATGCCCTGAGGTGCCGTGGTGGTGGGTGTTAAGTTAGGAAACTGAGCGTCCCAGTGCATCAGAATGGTTTTGTGCAACATGCTGCAAGTTATCGAAGTCCCGTTTGTTTGCAATAGCCTTTAGTGTCCAGCAAATAAAATAAATAGCAGAGGAAGCCAGCAGAGTCTTGTGTAAATCTCAGCTGAGCAAAATACCAGCGAGGTAGAGCGTTTCTCAGCCTGTTTGCACGGAGGATGTGTGCCCAGGTGATCTCCTCTGTGCTGCGGAGCCGTGGGGGATCCTTTAGAAACTTGCAGTATCAAAAGTCGCGTTGTTTACGGGCAAGGTTTAGTGTCCCTGTGTGATCTGTCCCTGGAGATGGAAGGTATGTGGGAAGAGGGAAGTTCTTCAAACAAGGCAGTGGAAATAGGAGACGCTGGGTACACAGCGGTAACAGGCCATCTGCAGGCAGGGATGCTGGTGTGTCAGCAGACAGATAACTCTCCAAACACTTTCCAGTGGGAATGCAGTGGTTTGCGTTTTCACCAATTTATTCTAGGCACCTCTTTGCAAAATTAACGTTGAGAGCCTCCTCTCTATTGGATTACGGAAAGCCAGGAAGAAAGCACAAACTAATTAAACGTGATGTATTGTGGAATTTGTCACAGTGTTGGGGAGATTAGTTGCCTTTCAGAAATGCTGCTGTGGCTGTTAAATCTGTGCCGAGCTCTGGATGAAAAATGACGGTGCTATCGAGCAAGTACACAAGAAAAGCATAGTCTGCCTTAAAGGCTGTCCCTGAACAGGAATATTCCCTGGAGGTCCCAGGTAGTGCAGCTTTGAGCAAATCTTCACCGTGCTTTTAATTGGGAAAAGGTGGCTTGCCTTGAGTTTAGAGATTACATGCCTTCTGCGTTTGATCTAAAGAATCCTTTGTTTACAAGCAAATGGTGGTGTTTGTCAGCAGATAACAGACAAAAAGCCAACACCAACTGTATGAGAAACGTTCCTTATTTGTATTTCTAGTGGCAACAGTTTACAATGGTGGTGTGTTCTGAAAGTTACCAGTTGGATACTCTGCATATTAAACTGCAGCTGTGTGTAATGCTATTATGTAATATGAAACAACAAACAATTCGGAAGTAATTAAGTACATAGTCAATACTAGTTTTGGAGAGGATGGAGGTTGCAGCTAATACTGATATGTGGCATTTGCTTGTTCTGGCATCTGTTTGTAGTTCCTCTAGAAGCTACTCAGAGGAGCAACAAGATGAATTCAGAAGCGAAGGTCCTGCTGTTGTGTGTTTTTTGTGATGGTTTGGGGTTTTTTTTTTTGGTTAGATTTGGGATAACTGAAATCAAACACTTGAATCCTCTGGAGATGAGGGTGATAGGCTTGTCTGGTTTCTCTGTGCTGACCTATTGTATAGCTATTCTGTGACAGCAGTGCACATACCTTAAATCGTGCTTTATATGTGAGTCTCTTCTAATTGCCTTATACGTAATTATGGACATTTCTATTATTAGGTCCTTGCAAAAGACTCTAAGAATAGAATGCCTGTATGTGTGTGTATGTATTTAAACATATACTTCATGCTTTCAGGAATGTTTCACATGGAATGTTTTGAAAAGAGAAAAAATAAATTGCTCTCAAGAGGTTGTTAATAAAAACTTCAAAAAGCAACAATTTTAGATGACCCTTGCCACCCTTTAAGATCCTTGGCATGTTGTGGACAGATTTCCCCATGCTTTTAATGTAAACAAGCAAAATATCCAATGTATTGTGCTTAGTTTGTAGCTAGTTCTCTGGGCAGCTGTGTTGATTTTACATGGTTGCTCCTTGTTCCCCACTCACCCGCTAAAAAAGGCTAACATTTATAATCTAAAACCCAGTGTTATCTTTTGTCCCACGTATTTCTGCATCATTCTTTAGTCAAGCTCAAGACTGCAGTAAAGATGCTGCTATTGTTTTGGACCTTGGTAGCAGAAACAGCATGGGAGTAGAGACAAGTCCTGATTTGTTTTGGGATCACCTTACTGCTTTTCTTTAGTGTAAGATTAGTTAGCTGATAGAATTTATTCCGCTTTATAAGTTGCCTTTATTGTGGAAGTATATGCCTATTCAATGGCAATTTATATAACAAGTGACCTTATGCTTACTGATGCTTGAACTGGCGTAGTTATGTTATTTATGCATTGCTCTTTTCTCGTTATTTATTTATTGATGTGGAATAATGCAGTGGAGAAAAAAAGATGATAGCATTTGTGGATAATGAAAGCATTGAATAAGGTTCCCTCTGGTGAGCCTGCATTTCTTGCAGACTCACGCAATGTCAACTCACAGAAGAGAGAGAGTTGCTTTCAGTGTCTTTTTACTAGCAAACGTGTGGCACACAGAAACATCACTTTATTGAATTAGCAGATCACAAGTGATACAGTTGGAACTGGGGAGGTTGTGGATTATTTGGATATGTAATGCCTGCACGCAGAAGCCTGAATGGTGGCTTTTGTCTGTGTGTGCTGATAGAGGGGATGAGGCTGGAAAGCAGAAGAACGGCTTGGGCTTGACTTCATGAAGCGTGTCGTTGTGCCGTGTGACTTAGGATTTCGCCTTTCATTTGATGATGTAGTATCAGGAATAATGGCTTAGATTGAAGTGGAAAGTGGAAAAAGTTCCTGCTTCTGTGACAAGATAAGGCAGATTGGGATACTCCACGTACCTGGTTCTTCTAAGTCTACTTCAACAGGATGCAGGTTTGAGACCCAGCTCACTACATGCATGTGTGTGTTCTTCTGTTCTTGTAATGTTACATGGTTATGTGGTCGGTGTTTTCTTTGAGTTGTGTGTTTGGTTGGCTTGAACAGTTAAAATGTTGGTCTTGTTTTCCCCAGTTCTCAATCCACTTTACTTAACATGTATTAGTGTCCTGTTATGTTGTGAGATACTCTAAAGCTCTGTGGAAATTTTACAGGCTAATTCCAGTAAGTACCTTTTTATTAATTGTATTAAAAATTGAGAAAAAGGGTAGAAAGTGAGCTGTTGTTTGTCACCAAAACATGTAGGTACTGTTCCTCTGGTATACAATGCTGCCTTTAGCTGTGGCTACCTTGGAAGAGATGGCTTTTAAGGTGAGAAATTTGTTCCTATGCAGATGCACTGATGAAAGATGACAACACTCTTTTTGAGGGCTGTTTTCCAGTGAGTCATCCCTGAGCTGGGCAGAGAGAGGGGCACTCGGCTGCGGTCAGGTCTTCTGCTCTGGCAGGTTAACTGGGAAACTTGTCTTCAAAGCCTGCCTTGGGGAGGGAAGAGCAAGGAGTCTTTATTTCCTAATGCTGGAAAGCATTAGAAGATGTGGCATCTCAAAGAAAGCAAATGAAAGAGCAACCATTTCTTACTCTGGATTATGACAGAATTGGCTTCTGCTTCAATGAGATTTCTCATTCCTAGGACTTCTACTTTTCTGTGTCCCACTTGCCCATCCCTTCTTTAGCAGGCTTATTCATTAGCTGCTCATGGTTAACAATACTAAGATAGAGCTTTCCTTGTAATTAAATCTCCGTATGATTTATGTTCCTCTGGTTGCTCAGAGGTGATCCTCAGCCATGCAGGGAGGTTACCTCTGCTCTCTCACGCCAGAGCAGAGGCTTGGGGCGCAGCATTTGGTGTTGCAGCCATGTCCCTTCTGAGCAGCCAATGCCATCTGACAAATCAGTGAGTCTGGCGAACTGAGCAACTAAACACACAGTACTGAATTTGGCACCGTGTTTGCTCTTTTCTTGAGTGCTTCAGATGTGGGCGAGGGAGGGGCTGCAGATCTGTGTTTGTGGCACACTGCATTCCCTGCTGTCCTCTTCCTGGTTGCTCCGTGCTCCTGTTCACGCAGTGGGTGTGACGTGCGGCCTTTGCATGACTAAAAACGCAGGCATGTGAACGCGGGGCTGCTGCGTGGGAGGAACGTGGCCATCCACACGTAGTGGGGCTGTGTGTGGCCTTGCAGCCAAGGTGACTGTGTCTTGGCTCCGGGGTGGGTACAGATGACACAGGAAAGCTGTGGTGTTGTATGGTCTTGGAGTATTTCGGAAGAGTCCCCATGGTCTGATCTGGCAGGACCACAGGGCACTGCTTTGGGATCGTAGTTGAGTCATTTGTTGAGGATACCTGACCGCTGTGCGGGAGGGAAAGAATCCACGGCTGTCCTTAAAAAGCTGGTTTTGAGGAACAGGTCAGAAGTTTCCTGGCTTATTTGGTAAGGGTGTTCATGAATGAAGAGTGATAGGGAAGGAAGTGATAAACTGGAAATGTAGTGAGGCGACATCACATATAAGAGGGAACATTAAGGCACAGAGGTGGCAACATTGGAAGGAGTTAAGCTGTGAGTAGCTTGCAGCGCTGTGAATGGGCTACAGAGAGCTTAGACTTGGAGACTAACCCAAAACCAGGCTGGGCTGTGGGAATACTGGTTGTATCTGTGGGCAAGAGAAAGGGATGGCAAAAAGAATAATCTTTAAACTCAAAAAGAAATTGTAACTTTCAGTCTAACTCATCAGTCCATTAGAGAATGGTGCTTTCTCTATCTATGTTTATGTTGATATTTGAGCATACATGTACATTGTCTCCTCTTAAATGGGTGACCTTATGTGGTTTGGAGGAGGAGGGAGAATGGCACCAGTGTCACAGATATCCCCTGTACAAACTCCGGAGTCTTGACGGGGTTTAAGATTCTGGATCAGAGCAAAATGATGTGATAGCTGAGAGAGCGATCTGCTGCTCACTGTGACCCTGCAGGATTTCAGCTCCCCTCTGGAAAGTTCAAGCCTATTTTGTATTGGCTGGAAATACCCGCTAGATGTTTTGAGGATAAAACATTGATTTTATAGCAATGCAATGAGTATGTGGATAAATTCGTAAGTATACCATAGCAGTTTTCCCACTCTTCCTGAATCAGAAGTTAGTGATTTAGGTTACTGGAGATATTCTTCTGGTCTTGGGTAACACTGATAAAAGTAACGCTCTGAATAGGCAAACTGAAGTGTCATTTTCTGATACTTGCGTGTTCCAGTTATGCTCATGCAGGTGGGTAGCTCATACCTGTGGTGCCTCATTGTGAAACTTTCTATTTGTACGTTCTCTGGGTTTATTTGTAGTAAAACTAAATTGTGCCTTAGTTCAGCAGAACCTCAAAACAACAACAGAAACTCAACAACCAAACAGAAACCTCAAATGTCTTCATATTTCATACTCTGGTTAACTTCAGGTGGTGTTGAGGTACCAGTGTCTTATGTTCAGAAGCCAGAAATATCCGATGGATTTTGCCAGAGGCACAGGGTAATGTCTTGTTGCTACCGAGTGGGGAAGATAACGTGCTATAACAAGGTAGCAGCTTATGGCTCACTGAGTTTTTTAGCTATTGTATTGTCCAGTTTTGCTTCACGAAGGTCTAAAGCTGTACTGGTACAGGATTTGGTACAGAACACTTGAGTTACATTATAGGTAGCTGACCATACCCGATACACAAGAAATTTTACAGCTAAAGAGGAAAAAAGTCAAGTTTTAAGGTTTTCAGCAAAGCAAAACTTCCACAGAAGTTGCTTGTAAAACTGGAGAAAAGTGCCAGAGTTGTTCATGTGGCTGATGTTTACGTCAGTCAGCTTTAGTGCTCGTTTCTTGTGTGTCAGCTGGTGGCAAAAGTAACTTGTTTGATTCTGTTCCACGTGTATTTATTTTTGTAACTCCGTATGCTGCTCTGACAGATCTTGATTATTGCTTATTAAGTTCACTGGTGCTTTTAATAACCGCATGGAAGATAAACATCCTCTGCGGCTTCGTTAGATGCGCGGTGCACGCTGCGTGTCGCGGGTTTGGAGCCCATTCCCCAGGTCAGTGTGCACAGCGCTGTACCCCCATGGCTGCTGGGGTATCCGAAATGTCTGGTCTTGTTACTGAATTCAGGTGTCTTCTCTCTGCAGGCTCTCATGTGTGTGGTGTTTTATCTTGACCCTTTCCCCTCTCAGTTAGCAGGGCTGGACGGGCTTGTCCAGATGTTCCAGCTGCCTTGTTCAGTGGGCAGGAAATGGTGATGGGGTGGAAATTAGGCAATCCTGTGGAGCGCAACCAAAGGGTCTCTGAGCTCTTCCACAGCAGCGGCTTCTGGCTCCTGGATAAAACATAAGTCAACTCATTCAGATACTTCTGTGACCGCAGTCTATTTAATGTGCAAGACGGCTGCACTTCAATTTTTGTGCGTCTGAATATATTGCTTCAGTGGATGTGAGAGAGCTGCTGTGTTACTGAAAAGGCAGTATTTGTGAATATAAAACACTGAAGTTAAACACCAACGGTTTTGCTTCCTTTTGGCAGTTCTTGATCGTGGTGTCAAACAGGATGATTTTATAGTCTAAAAAGTTGCTGTGAAAAGTCACTCAGTTTCTCAGACTGTCTAGACTGTTACAGTGTTGTCCCTGCTAGCAGATCTGAGTCCTTTCTCATCTGTCTTGAGTCCTTAAATCTTTATTCCCTTCCTTCCCTCCTGAGATTTTCCAGGCTACAATGCATTCATTTCAATGCATCATGAATCGTTGGGTTAGTGTAAGGGGACAAAGGTGAGTAGAAAAATGGTTGTGGTAGCTTCTGAAACGTGAGAGTTGGGAGGTAGAAAATATGGATCTGTGAAGACAATGAAAATTATAATGAAGGAATTAGTTTGCAAGCAGATCAAGTGTGTTATCTGTGGCCCTGCCTTCATTTAGGATTCTGTGGTGGCAAGTTCAAGGCAGTTTGAGGGAGCTATATGTGAAATTCAGGCAATTCAAATGAAGAAAATCTCACAAGCTGATTTTCCAAAACAATTTTGAAGAGTGCTTGACTGGTTCTTTAATGAGTATTTTATATTAGCTATACACTGTACAAAGTGTTTCTGGTTTAGCATTTTTGCACATCCCTGGTTTTCACAGAAAATGTTTCACAACATTCAACAACTTGTGCATTTGTGAAAAATGCAGAGAGATTTGGCAGATGGAAGAGGGAAGCAACTGAATCTGACTCTTCTGTCATCATATGCAAAATACATGGTCAGGAAGAAGAAGCAGAAAAATAACATTTTTCTTAACTTGTTATTTTCTAGTTTATTAGACAAAAGATTTGGTGTGGCTGCTGTGTTTTTTCTGCCAACATAATCTCCTGGCCTTTGTGATCAATATTAGCGTTGAGGGGTTTTTTTTAAGCAAATACAGAAACTTTGCTGTGCAACTACTTGCACGGCTTGAGCACAGTGTGAGCATGGTCTGGTAGTGGTGATACAGCCGTAAGAAAGGCATGCACCAAAGGGTGGATTCTTATTTTGCTTTTAACAGAGATGGGAACAGAGATTAATGCTGTTTTGCAGGTCCTCCTGGGACTTCTTTTGGAAAATGTGTACTTTCTCATCACCTGCATTGGTGAAAGATGGATAAATCTGAAGTGGTAGGGTTGTGGGAGAGGGTTGCAGGCATGAGTGAAAGTGCAGAAAGCCTTTCTTGTAAGATGAGATGGAGAAATACTTAACAGGAAGAAAGTTCCAATGAACTTTGTCTCTAAATCCATTAGAGATGTAAACGCTGAAGGCGGACGGAGCTGTTTAAGCCAAAACCCGGTGTCAGCAGATAAATGCATGGATGCAAGCTGTCAATAAATAAAACCTTTTTCAGAGTTTGATCAAACAATGTAGTCCAAAACCAGCCCAGTTGTCCAAGCAGGAGACATCTGATGGCAAGCAGAGATACTTGACTAATTTTAATGTATGGAGCTTTATGCAAAACTATGAAAGATGATGTGGCTGTAATATGAAAAGGACCTTCTGTCCTTGAATGTTCCAAGATGAAAATTCTTGGGGCGTTTGTTGTAAGAGCAAGATTTATAAACCCAATCCTTATCTTTTAATGAATCAGCATAATAAAAATACTTTTTTCCAAGTCTGCTTGCACTGGAAGCTCTGCATGTGCAGAGCTCTACAGTATAGGTGCTGAAACTTTGGTATGGCTGTGATCATGATGGAATTTCACTGCTGTATCCTGTTCCTGGTACTTGTATTGGTACAAAGTCCTGATGTAAGGTAGCTTCAGGAAAGGAGATGGGTGACTTTCAAAGAGCTTTGAGCACAGGGTCGGGCAATAAAGGTGTTTCCCAAAACTGCGTTGTGAAAATGGTGGATCTCTTATCAGAGTAAAGCCTGGAGGTGTGTACCAAAGCCTTTACTAATGATGAGGAGCATGATAACTTCAGGATAATCACAAAATCAGCAATACAAGATAAACTTAAATTATGTATCGGTTTAGGGGAAAAAAAAAGGTAACAGATCAGTGTTTCCACAAATGTGAGTTTAAATGTTTAAAAATCAAACCGTCTGAATTTATATTTGCTGATACAATGGAACTTACCCTAAAATAGAGTGTGAAAGCTTTTTTGTTTTGCTGTTTGATTTCTTTTTTGAACAGTGAAATAAACCAGTGAACAGATGTGCAATGCGATAGTAGAAATATTTTCAGTGATACAGAAAAGAAAATGTAAATTTGGTCACCTGCAACTTCAGAAGCCGCTGTACAAACAACAAATTACTAGTAATGCTTGCACCAGTACTCTGGAAAAGGAAAAATCGGCATGTAGTGGAGGTATTATCTGGCTAATTGCTTAGTAGCTACACTGAAATTGCTTTAATACTGGCCCGTGGCGTTTCCTTTCTCAGCAGAAACGCCTTTGTCAGGCAGTGGTTCATGTTTCTTGGAGAGAGGAGGATGCAGTGAGTCCTTCTGCAGGCTTTCATCCCAGTGTTTTCACAAGAGAAGTCACAGAACTTGTTGACAAAGCTGTTTTCTGTGATTGAACTGAGGTTTTGGGTTTGTTTTTTTTATGTTGCAAATAGACAGGTTTTACTTAAATATATTATCTACACTGTCTCTTCTGAACTGGTGTGACGTCCTTTTATTTCAGAGCTACTTGGGGGGATATTGTTTTAATTGTCTCTATGTTAATGCAGAAGAGCTGGGAGCTTGTTTCCATCCATCAGTGCTGGAGACTCGAAACAAAAGCCAAGCCAAGTTCCAGATGGTGACAGACCCTGGATCCCGGCCACTGCCCGACGCAGTTCGGAACAATTCAGTATGCCTACCTCTCATGTAACTGCTCACACAGCAGCTGTCTGCCTGGCTTGTAAGCAGGGGTTTTGCCTTCGTTAGCAGCCGGTCGAAGGAGGAAGGTGAAGTGCTGTGGTGGGGCAGGAACAGTCCCCATGGGGTCCTCGGGCTTTGGCCAAGGCTCCTTGCCAGCGACGTAAGGGTTGGCTTGCAAGTCCTCCAGGGTTACGAAACGCCCAGCTGTTGCCGAAGTGGTGTGACCGGGCAGCTGAGAGCTTGGATGGGTTGGGGGATGAGCTGTACGTGAGGAACAGCGGCTTCGCAGGCATGCACACGTACTCCCCTCGCCCCCTTTTGGGGCCTTGAGTATGCACTGTCTGCAATCCTGTCATTAATTAAAAATCACAATAAGCCAGTGCATTTAAAAGTGTGGGGTTGATTTTTTTAAAACTTAATCTTTGTCTGGAGAGTTAATGAAATGACTGGGAATGGCATCTTGCATTGTGGCTACTTGCTCAATCGTGATTGAGTTGGTGCAGAGCATGTTGGAGCTGGTTTTACTGTTCTGGGGGGATTTCAGCCCAGGATGGCAAGGGAAGCATTAACATGGGCAGAAGGAACTAAACTTCAAGGGTGAAAGTGCTGGTGGGAGAGCAGGAGGAACCTGGCTGGGAATAGGGAAGGAGAAGATGGGGCAGAGGGAGCATCCCTGGGCTGGGCAAGTGGACCTGTGGGCGTGTTGGTGGGGCACAGGCAGCAGCAGTGATGTGTGGGGTTTTATTTAATGGTGGCTCTATGTGGGTAGCCAGGTCGTGTGGTTTAGTTTTAGTCCCACCCAAGCATTTCCTAATTTAGGAAGATCTGTATGAAAAATCTGCAGTATAAAAGTTTTGTTAATATCAATGGCCAAACACACGCTATGATAGTGGTAATTTTAATTAGTATTACTAGCCAGGACAGGCTGTCAATTTTAGTAGGAAATCATTAAATAATTGCTGGTGAATAACCCATGGGATAGTTCCTTTGCTCTAGGGAGATAGCAGAGCACCCAGCAGGTGATGCATTTCATTATCTCAATTTTACAGCTGAGAAGACAGAGACACAGAGGTGAAATAATTGGAGATACTTGTTTGCTGGGGCTTGCTCCAGTGGAGGCTGGACTCGAAATGCCATTAGTGGTCTGCATGTCTGGGGGTTTTCCTCCCCAGCACCAGACTGGACGAGCCTCCCGCCAGCGCCTGTGTGCGGTTGCAGGACCTCTAAAAGTCTCTCCCAGAGCAGGAATTCTGGCAGCTTAATGTGGCAAGAGGGCAATAACTGTTTGCCTTCTGTTTAGTATATTATATTGTGTCTGTAGGAAATCTTTGTAAAAGGCTGACTTGTTACTGGTAAAGGGGGTGAAAACAGTTGTCTTACAAATGCCAACTGAGTTTTTGCAAGCTAATAAAATTGTCAGTAAGTAGTACAACATATGCCTAATTTAGTAAAGTTATAGTTCTTTTTCAGAAAGGATAAAGTTATCCTGGCTTGATTGTAGCTTTTATTTCTGGTGAGAACATAGTCATATTTCCATAAGAGGAGGAAATACTGTTCACTTCCCCTGGCTGATCCTATCTACTCCGGTATCTAATCTGTGGATTTTTTTGTTTTTCATGTAGTGCCCAGCTCTGCTTTGCCTGGCTCCTGCTTCTGCTCTCTGGTTCTTCTTGTTCTTGAATGCCTGATCCTTGTTGTCCCTGGGACTGCATAAGTGAACCTCACACAGTGCTTGTGAGTCCCGGCATGTGGAGTGGTTGGGTATGCCTGCACCATGGCATGGTGTTACCAGCCCACAGATGAAATCGTCGTCTGTTGGCTGGCCAGTTCTTAATCCATTGAAGATATTTCATTCTGCCTCTGCAGTGCTGATTCTTCTGTCAGCGTTGTGTGGTACTAAGTCAGACGCTGGCTGAGGAACATGCCCGTGCCCACACAGCTGTCTTTCCCCTCGTCAGAGAGCACACTTGGATTCGTTTGACAGGACCTGTTTTATATAGAGCAATGCTGAGTATGTTCAGATCTCTGAACTCCTTGTTACTGGAGTCTCCCATTGCCTTTTGATAGCTTTATCTGCGAGCTGTGCCTTACCAATGGCAAGGAACTGCACTGTCAAGAACTGCACTGGGGTCCTCACACGTCCCCCTCAGCCGCTGGTGCTGGGTGGGCTCGCTGTCCCCTCCATCCTGCTGTGTCATTGTGACCTGACAGTAGGGCAGGCCTCTTCTCAAAGGCTTAATAACTTAATTGCAAGATTCTGGGGCTGACTTGGCCACTGAGGTAATTAATCAGTCTGATACAAGTGCATTTTTTGGCTTTTTCCAATTACTGAGTGGAAAAATTTATTAAACGCTTTTTTTTCTTTGTCATTGGTCCTATTTTCACTTCTGTTTTGCAGTGGGATTATATCACTATTGGATTTCAGTCCTTTCTTGTTGATTTTAAAAAGCAGCTTATTTTCTGCTGTCTTGCAAGTCATGATTGTTGGGTTTCTTGTCTGGCTTTTCGTGACCTCAGTCTTGGTTTCACTTACCAGTTTTCTGTAGTTCTAGTTCACTTTCATCAGTGTCTGTTCTTTCCCTCCTTTACCTCTTTTTATACTGCATGACATTTATATTGTCATCCTTTTACTGTGAAATCAGGATAGGTTTTTAGCCAAAGTGTCCTTCCATCTTTGATGAGAAGATCAAAACTTTTCTTTCATAGTTGTGTGTCTTTGGGGAAAAATAATAAATGAGCTTACAATTGTAATGTAGGTAAATTTTCTTTCATGTCAGCTTTTCCTCTCAATTCTCATCAGTTTTGGGAAATCAGCTTGTGTTGTTTTAAACCTAAACTGCCTGTGCTAACTCCAATTAATCTTCATCTAATAATGTTTGATTGCTGTGGTGGTTCAAAAGCTCTCGCGGGATGATCCTGACTGGTTCTCCAAATTGAAACTTGCAGCTGTTGGGTGCTGAGTGCGCAGAAGCCTGAAGGATAGGAAAACACGGAGGGTTTTTCACATATCTTATATAGGTTATGTGTGTATGGGGTAGGGAAGCTCTCTTTGTTCTTGAGCTATGTTTGAATTCCCTTTCTGGTGTAAATCAAATAATTCTCTAAATACATTGTAGACAGTGAGGGAAGGAAACTGTTTCACAAGTGTTTGCTGTACAGAACTTGGCAGATCCCCTCAGTTAAGTGGTTAAACATTGTTATATTAAAAAAGGAGGTGCTGCGATCCAGCTCTGCGTGTGTATTGATAGATTTTATCTCTCTGGAGCAGGGTACGGTGTGCCTTGGGGCACCTCCTGTGCCTGCTGCCCCAGCAAGTGGAGAAATGGTGTGTTTTACTCCGGCTTTAGCACTCGTTTGAAATTAGTGTTGGTGATCATTCTCCCTGTCTGCCAGTCGTGTCCCTGAACCCCCACCTCCCACCCTAAAGGAAAAGGGTTGAGAGAAGGTAACGCAGAAGTGTTACAGGTAAAATCTCCTCTGCCCTGCACACATGGGCAGCTCTCTCCTAAGCTCATGTAGCACACCTTAGCGAGTGATGTGCCAGTTAAAAGAACATCTTGACTAACTGGTTTTGATTTAAATTACTTGTTCTCCTTCAGTGTTCAATTTAGCAACTTGTCCCAATACCTTAATTTCTTCCTGCTTTGAAACTGTCGCTGCTCTTTGTTCCTCATATTTGAAGAGATGGGCTTTCACGTCCTCTCTAGGAAAGGGTGTCAGGAAAGATCTTCCCTTTTCCTTCTGAGCGGCTTGAGGCAGAGACCTTGTCTATATTTACTCACTGCGGCGCACATCGCACTGAGCATCAGCCTTCCTGGAACAGCGTGTGCGGCAAGAGCACAGATATCCTGGCTCTGTGGCAAGGCTTTCCCACAAGCAGAGGTACATCTCTGCTTCCCCTATGGACAGGGCGTCCCTGCCAGCCCTCATGACCTGCGCCTCTCCTGCGTTGTTTGAGTTTCACGTTAATTGTGTGGTAACAGCATCTCCTAATTGCTCACTGTGAATATTTGGGACGTAATAGCTACTTAGAGGCAGAACTTGCATGGGAAGAACGAGTTTCTAGATAAAGGTTGGTCAGTGCTTGCTAATTAAAGTCTGTTTTTTGTCAGGGATAATTAGTGCAGCGTTGGTAAGAGATAAACAAAAGTTCAGACAGAAAACAGCTGAGCTGTAATCTGTTTATGTTAAAGCTGGGAATAGCGCAGGGTGTGTTTGACTTGAGTGCCTGTCCACGGATCTTTGACTTCTGCCCTGCTGGGGGGACGGACAGACAGCTTTGGAGTGCAAGCTCAGCGCTGATGCTGAAATACTGAGGTGCGAATGGACGACAAAGGTCACTGTATCAGAGAGATCCATACTGTGTGTTGGTGCAGGTGGAGTAAAAGCTATTAAATTATTAACGGCATCTCCTTTTAGTGAAATCCTGGTTGCAAACCTGAGCTAATAGGGCGCATCCAAAAAGAAGCACGCTGAGATCCGGAGCAACACTTAATGCAGTCTGTTTGGTTTTTCCACCCAAGAATGTAGCCCTTAGGTCATGTTTCCCATATGTGTGTGTATATTCAGAGGTCTGCCCTCAGAGCGATGGGCTTAACTTAATTGAGTTCAGCTGAGTTTCTGCAGGTTCACCTACACTGCTGCTCTTGCACTCGCTGTTGCTCTTCGCTTGCATGGTTGCAGACTTGGTTGCAGCAAAGCTTTGTCTTGCCCAAGGGTGGGCGAGTGATTTAAATGTAAACATGAAAGAGCTGGGAGCTGGCTGTGGACTGGGAAGCTCTGTGTAATGCAGAAAGAATGCCAAGCATCTTTTTGGTTAATTCTGTTTTTTAGTGTACTGCTAATGTAGCTTTATGGGAACTTCCATGTTGAGTGCCGCTGAAGGGCTCTTGATTATTTCTAAAAATGGTTCTCTAAAGTCTTTCCGAAAATCTTTCTGAATTGCCTGTAATTGTACTTAAGACAAAATAATTCAAATAAACCAAATCCTCTTACCTTTTCTATTTTCATGAAAGTCCAGATAATACTTTGGCAAATACTCTAGCATTGAATCTATTTTACTCCTAATGAAAAAGAGCCCTGATCCCATCTGATTCAATTACATTTATGCTTTCTTACTGAAGGACTGAATTTTACTGTGCTTGGTATACTATATTGAAAGTGCCTTATTTTTCCTAACAGTTGGTTTGATTTTTATAAGGTAAAACGCATTTCCACAATATTTGTGAGCACTGTAACAACATTCCTCTGCAAAATGTACTGCTATATCCAGAACACACAGAAGGATTTCGGATGCTAGGTTTTTTGTTACCGAAGTAGTGATGGTGACTTACAATTAAAAAGGAAAACAAACAAAACCAACTTGTCAGAAATGGACATTTGAAATGTCTATTATATCTGACATTTAGAGAGAGTATTCAGGTTAGAATAAAAATGGGAATTCAACACCCACATAGGTAGCCTTTTCTCTGGTGCACATCATTGTTTTAATGATATTTGTCCCTAGAACTGTTAAGTTTTTAAGCTGTTAAAGGGACATGTGTCAGTGATGTGATAAGCTTCAATGGCTTGCATTTTGATTGCACATTCATGGCTGATAATGTCAACTGGCAGCATTAGAGAACCGTTTGAGTGACAAAGAAATGCAATAATGGCAAGGGAGGTGTTTGAAGAAATTTTCCCCTGATGAATTAATACCTGCCCATACCAGTCTCTCAGTAGGCTTGAGATGGTGCTTTGAAAATAAAAGCTGGGGGTACAAGAGAGTATTCAATTTATATGAATATTGTAGGAAAACTCAAAAAAGTAATGTTTTTTAAATTAATTTTGTTGCATAAAGTTGTCTTGGAAGAAGCCTTGAATCTCGTGAAATTGGTTCAGGTTTTCATTTAACTTCAGTGGACTGAAAAGATCTCATTGAACCTTTCCAGGAAAATTATAACCATTGTGTTATTTTCTTAACTTTTTTCTTGTCAGTATTCCTCAGCAGTGGTGTTTAGAGGGGTTGTTCAGATGAGTTTGAGGGTGACAGCACTGGACCAGGCTGACCAGAGAAGTTGTGGAGTCTCCTTCTCTGGAGACATTCAGACCCCCTGGACACATTCCTGTGTGATCTTCTCTGGGTGACCCTTCTCTAAGGGAGGTTGGACTGGGTGACCTCCAAAAGTCCCTTCCAACCCCAACCAGTCTGTGATGCTGTGAAATTAGGAACTGGCATATCCTTATATGTCTGTATTGTGTTAAACACTGGAACTGATGGTATATAATTAGACACTTCATTTTGCTTCCATTTGGCTTCTTTTAACTAATTAGTTACTTGAGTTGCTTTATTTTGCATTACTTTATTTTTGGTTGATTGAGTACGCTTGCTTAGCTTCTCTGAGGGTACAAAATTAAGAACATACTAATTACACAACAATTTTGGCATGTGTAGATTGCTCCAGTGTCACCTAAGGACAAAGACTTCCCTGCCTGCATTGCTGGCTCTCTTCCCTCCGTGCCCTGTGGGCAGATGTGTCAGAGCAGACTGCGCTCTCCGAATTCTCTTCCTCACTCCTGCAGTCTAGTCCAAGCTTGTTGGCAATGCCTAACGTAGGTACCTGCCTTTGGAAACTGCTCGGTCTCAGCTTTTAAATGCTCAGACTTGCTGGTTCAGTGGGTTTGGAGGATTGGTGGTGGGACAGTGGGATGATCTCAAAGGATTCAGGGTCCAAAGGTGGTATCGTGTATCCACAGGTGTGAATCATGCCTGGTTTGCTGCAGCCTTCATCTGGGAGCTGTCATGGGATGAGCAGGCAGTTGTGATGCTCTCCGTTGCTGATTTGAGTAAATTATGGTCGTGGGTATTGAACATCAGAGAAGTAATGCTGTAGCTATGAAATATTGAGGTGTGAAATTTCTAGATGCAAGTTTCCCTCAGGCATTGAGTGCTCTGAAATAATTGTGACTTTATTATGAAATGCTTGCTCTGATTTATGAGCAGATCGAGATGTAGTTTGTTTGGATTTTGATTTGAATGCCAGTTGTTGATGTGAGGCACTGAGTAGGATCTCACCTGTGCCAGCTAATGTGGTGAAGCTGACAGGGATGAGGAAAAACCCTGCTATTTTACTTCTGTTGCTGCAGTGCTGACTGGAACCTGAGTGTGTCCAAGCATCTGGTGTTCAGACGAGTTACTTTTTTTCTGTAGAGCTATTTTCAAAGGGAGTACTTACTTTTATGAGAGCTGGCTCTGTGGCCATAGTGGAGCGAGTACCTTTAAGGGATGCTCTGCCCCATGAGGAGGTGCAGGAAGTTTCTCTCATGGAAGTAATGATTTCTGTCTTTGATCCTATGTAGCTGTTTAAAACTGTACCCATATGTTTATATTTGGACTGTATTAATAAAATCCCCTCTAATATACTTACCTGTGAGTTTGCATTAAGGTATATGTGCTATTGGGACACATGGATCAGTGTATGGAAACCTTGCCTTGGGGTCTTCTGTAGCCATAATCTTGTCAGATGTTGAATATAATTGACTGAAATTATAATATCCTTTGACTAGGGCTGTATGAAAATACTCTGAAAAGTGTGATCATTTATGGGGTACTGAAAATCGTAGCTGGTGTTATCTTGAAGTCTTCTATGAATGAAGCATTCGCCTGTGGTTGTCTCCAGTGAAACCACAGTGATTTGGTTTTCTTATGAAGAAAAGATATATTTAAATAGAGACTAGCAAAGATGTGAAGTGGAAGTACTATTTATTACTGAGGCTGCATTTGGATGTCTGTTTATTGGAAGAATAATAAATGGCACTTAAAGACCTTTAGAGAAATGTAATTTTAAAAGATCCGACTGTCACAGCTGGAATATTGTGCTGTCACAATTTTTGCCTGTCTTCCTTGAAATGCTTCCTTTCTTTTGTTGAGCAGCTGCCCTCGCTCCAGAGGTGGCAGCCTTGGTTATACCTCCTCCTTTGCGTTGAGCTTTGGATGTTGGCTGTCCTCAGAGGAGGAGACAGCAAGGTGCTGAAGGGTCAGAGTGCCTTAAAGGGCTTCAATCCTGAGTTGAATATGAATGATTTTTTTTAAAGATTTGTCTGCTTTTGGCTAAGAAACATAAGCTACTGACTGCTGAGAAAATGCTAGACATGAATCATCAACTTGAATATTGCTTCACTGGGGCTTGGAGCTGGTCAAGCAGGGAAGATTTGCATATTAAGTTATAACGTGACTATCCTCCGGTATCTACATTATGTACTTTAGGTGACTTCATTAAAATACTAAGACTTCTGTCTTACTAAAGACCCGGTTCTTAACATGTTTGTTCGTATCCTAGTTGGTTGCATGGGGAGCCCAACTTCGAGGTGGGATAGGACCCCAGGGGCTGCAGCACCACGGCCCTTCCAGCCGCTTGCAGACCTGTCAGACACACTTGCTTGTACAGCCACGTGTCCATTACCATTAACTTTGGTCCATTCCAGTGAATGAACTGGATTTGCGACGAGGAGCAGCTGGTGGAGCTCCCCAGCATGGACTCAAGCTGTGCTGCCCATCCCCGCTCCCCTCCTGCCCGTGCTGCGGGCAGATGCCTGGCTCTGGGAACAGGACAGGATGTTTGCTTTTGTGGAGTGCAGTTGTTGAGGAAATTAAACGGAGGGATTGCTTGAAAGGCCAAGCCACCTCCATCAGATTAGGCCATTCAGATGAGGGTTGTGGGCATATTTGAAAGGACCTTATCAGGAGAGCTTGGGGAGGATGTGCTCTTGGTAGCTCTTGGAAAGCACTGCTGCCTCTCTTCTTGGACCACAATGTGATGGCTGTGATTGAGGACAGAGAAAAGGGAAATCCTGAAGGAAATCTGTAGGAGCTGGTTTATCCGAAGGTGTGAGGCTGCAGCCACAGCGGGGGGATGTGTGGGACCCTTCCTGGCTGCCCAAAGGCATTACGCACCCCCTTGCATGCCGACAACTACCTTGCACAGTGACAGATAAGGAGGAATGCACGATATTTTAAGTATCATAAGGCTGGATATCCTTTGCACAGAGCATTTCCTGTCCACAAGAATTTATTTTTCAACAATATTATTGGCAGAAAATCCAGAAAATGGCAATGGGGGAGGGAACCTTGCACTTTGCAGAAAAGAACGAGAAGTTTCTAGTTTTCCCATCTTAAGTGAAGAAATAGGAAGGCTTTGGAGAACTAAAAAACGTGGATATCTTATGTAGCAGTAAGCCACCAGCATGCCTAATTGTACATTGAATAGTCACCGAATTGCATTTATCACTGTCAACAATGTACAGCAATTAGCCATTAGATTCTTTAAAAGAGACTTTTGAACATGACGGTTAGAAAGGCTTTTGCTTCCAAGGAAGGCTGAGCCTCGGGGCAGGGAGCAGAGCACCGCAGACTGACTTCTACAGACTCTGTTGCATGTTTTGCCTTTGCGTTCGTAAGGAATTAAAGCCTAAATCATAAAGCAGGGTTTAATTGGTGATTTGTGATCTGGTTAATCCCGTAGTGAAAGTGAAATGTGCTTAGCGTTGCTGCTGCCTGCTCCCCACGGGCTGCAGGGCTCGCTTGCAGTGCAGCACAGAAGTGCTCGTAGCTTCCTGCTAGGAAAATACCTTTGTCAGACTGTTTGTGTTTGCTTCCTTCTGTAAACTTCAGATATAATTCACTCGATCTCCTGAATGTGGCTGCGTATTCTGGCATGGCTGTTTCTAACAAAAGACGTGCAGCTATTACATACAATGGGGATTTCTTGTTTATCATAATATTTTCCTTTTGTTTATTTTAGTGTTTCTAGCAACAAGTATTTTCATAAAGGATGCTTTTACATGTAGACATTCATCTGAAGGCTAGCAGAAGTGTTTAGAAATTCAGTAAAGCCTACAGAAAGAAGCCAGTGTAATGAAGAGGTGAGGCATTAACCCTTGTTCCTGTCTTCCTTATGCTAATAAGAATTTGGTAGCTGTGTGGCGTTCCTAGGATTTGTAGCTGGACTTTGTTTCTGGAAATATGAGGATTATGGTATGTGTTAAACTTCTTAACCCATTTTCTCTGCATCCCCAGCACCCAAGAGAAGGCTTCCTAAAACAACACAGAACTTGCCATGCTGAGATTGCACTTTTGGAAGCTGTAACAAGTTATAACAGGAATCCAAGTCGATGAGAGCATTTCAGTCTGGTGCAAAACTGACCTGGAATCTTTGGTATGTGCCAGTGGCAGGAGCTGCTGTCTCCAAGGGAGCGTATGAAAGGCCCTGGGGTACAGACACATGGTGCTTTAAGATGCAAGGACCATCTTTTGGCTGATTCAACGTGAGCCAGCAGTGTGCCCAGGTGGCCATGAAGGCCAAAGGCATCCTGGCCTGTATCAGAAACAGCGTGGGCAGCAGGAGCAGGGAGGTGACTGTGCCCCTGTACTCAGCACTGGTGAGACTGCACCTCGAATCCTGTGTTTTGAGCCCCTCACTCCAAGGACATTGAGGTGCTGGAGCGGGTCCAGAGAAGGGCAACGGAGCTGGTGAGGGGTCTGGAGCACAAGAATTGTGGGGTTTGGCTGAGAGAACTGGGGTTCTTCAGTTTGGAGAAGAGGAAACCTTATCGCTCTCTACAGCTTCCTGAAAGGAGGTTATAGAAGTGGGTGTTGGTCTCCCAGGTAACAAGTGATAGGACAAGAGGGCCTCAAGTTGCGTCAGGGGAGGGTTAGATTGGATGTTGGGAAAAATTTCTTTACTGAAAGAGTGGTCAAGCACTGGAAGGGATTGGCCAGGGAATTGGTGGAGTCACCATCCCTGGAGGTGTTCAAAAAACGTGGGGATGTGGCACTGGAGGACGTGTTTTAGTGGGCAAGGTGGTGATGGGTTGACGGTTGGACTTGATGTTGGAAGAGACCTCTAAGATCCTTAATGTTTGTGTGATTTTTAAGGACACTGTCGCCCTGCAGGGCTTTGTAGCGGGTTATATCAGGAAAATGAGAAGGAGAAATTGAGATTATTTTTTGTTTCCTCTTCACCATTGCTTTATAGTTTTTAGTAATCCTTTGAACTTGCTTATTTCTGAACATGGTCTAAGCATTCTAAGGATTAAGATAAACAAAGGTAATTATTCCCATTATGTAGATAAACACTTATGTATGTATGTATACGTACGTATCTCATGACTTATGTGATGATCTCAAACCTCTGTGATTAGATACGGGGACAGCAAGACCCTGAATGTACCCTGCAGGAGATAAAGCTGCCAAGGGAAGCTGTAAAAGTAGTTATCAGCTTTATCGTACTGATTAACAGTAGCCCGACACCGTTTGTACTGAACAGAACTCACCTCTTTTGGTTTTGGGGCCGCTGGCAAGCCTTCAGGGCTGAAGTTTGGATCCAACAGTGAGTTTTATGCACCTGACTGCATCTTTGTACCTTCTTGTCACTGAGTCTTTTGGATATGGTTTAAAAAAAATCTACCTCAACCCTGTGATTGACTATACGTTATACTGAATTTAATGTACGCTCTAAAATAAAGCCTGTGTCTTTCTATCTCTGGTTTTGGGCTAGAGAGCTCATTTGCTTTAGTTCTACATTACCAGTTTTCCAGTGGCTAAGTAACTCGATGACAAATGTATTTACAGCTGGTGTATAACGTTAAACTGTACTAAATCATGTTTTTCCCATAGTGATCCTTCCTAGAAAGGAGGGGTGACTTCTGAGTGGGCTTCCAGTCTGTTAGCTCATCTAAAAATTCTGTTGGTTTACCAGTGCAGTAGCTCTTCTGTTTGATACCGCCACGTTTCTGCATTTTTGGTCAGTTTTTTGTTGATCCTTAATCCTCTTGCAATGATGCTTCAGCATTCATGCTGTAAGCAGAATGTAGTTGGTGATTGTTCTTGTGCTTTCTCATTGTTTGTTATTAGCATAAATATTTTCTCCGTATTTAACAGATAGGAGGCTCAAGTTGTGTTTGTCACAAGAAGGAAATTACCTGTAACAAAGTGACTTTCCTTAATTTAGTGAATTCAAGAAACATTCAAAAAAGCCTTCAAGACTAATAGCACCTCAGTGTGTTCTTAAAAAGCATATTATAGTCTGCTCAGTTTCAGTGAGAAGGAATATCTCATTCATTACTTCTGACCAAGTGCTCTTCTGAGACTTCTGCACCGCTGACGTATATAAATAAGGAGGAGGAAAGTCAGAGCACCCGATGTCTCTTTAGCTACAGATTTAAAGACAAAAGTTGTAGTAGGTTGAGCTTCTGATTGAAACTATAATAAATCTTGTTCTGCTCTTCCTTGAACAGAGAAGATGCTGAAGGTGAAGCGACTTGTAATGGTGCTGAATTTCATAGCACTCACTTCTGAGTATTTAAAACTGTAATGGGCAATGATGACTTCTAGATGTTGAGCTGTTACACTCGCATACAGTGTGCTCTGAGCAGTTGCTTTATGAAATGTAAGACATCCCTGGCACCTGTGGGATGGTGCGGAGGTGCACTCAGCAATTTGTGATTTAGATTACTCATAACAGGGCTTGATGCAGTGATGCCTGGGAGAAAAAAAAATCCTATGGTTGAAGCTTTGTCTGGGGCAATGGAAAGAAATTAATCAGGATTCATTAAGGAGGAAGGAATTCCCTTAGTGAGCATCAGGAGGAGGGTGAGATGCTGAACAGCTGCTTGGTGTTTGGGGTTTCCCTGCAGCTCGCTCCATCACTTACTGCTTATCAGCAGGTTACAACAGCTCTGAGCACCCAGACTCCCTGTGCCATCCTGGAGCTGTGGTTAGGGACTGGAGAGAGGTGGGAGGAGGAACCTGCTCATGTGAGAGGGAACGGGAGTGCTTTTTCTACATGGGTCCATTACTGTTGAGAGTCTGTATTAAATTTGTTGCCTGGACATGTTGTATTCCTCGCCTGCCCATGAGGAATATGATGTGGTGTAGGTAGAGAATAATAAGTTAGTTTTAGTTTTTTGTTTTTTAAAACAGGTATTAGCATGTCAAATTATGGAAAAAATGTGTTCCCTAGAAATTAGGGAACAAATGTAACCCGCTTGAATCCCTGAAACCTGTGAATCCTTTTGCTGCAAGAACAGCTGGGGTTAATGGGTAGGCTTTTGTTGCTGGTTAACTATGTATTGTATTGTGAAGGTAGGTAAGGTATGGGCTCTGCTGTGTGCTGCCAAAACGTGACTGAACCACTCAGAATGTAAATATTAAAAAATCAAGATTGTGCTGTACTTTCGGTGATAGCAGCTGGGTGTTCCAGCTTATTTAAACAAAGTGTGCCTCGATAGCACTCCTCTGGGTGTTAAAGCAGTGGAATAAAACCTGGTTGGGTCATGTGTCAGATAGATCATTCGGGTAAAATTGAGCGCAACCGAATTTCCTTGGGCAAGCTTGCTCCTTGGTCAAACCCTGTGCTAATGCTGTCAGGCTGCCTGCAGAACTGTGCAGACTGTCTCCTGGTTTTAGATACTCCGAAGTATCTGTAAAATCAGTGTAACTTTCTTGCTCCGTCAGGATTTCTTTGAAATTCTCTTGCAATAAACAGTGAAGTGCATGTCCAGGAAAACTGAATACTGGAGATCGTCAGGGCACATGGTGCTGTAGTGGTGATTTGTATTTGTGAAAAATATGGTAAAAAAAAAACAAACCACACAAAACATTTTTTAAGAATTAGCCTTTGTTGTAGGTTCAGTCTTTTTCTTGTTTGGTCTATTCCAACTAGAGTTTGAGAGAGAATTTCTTAGTTTGAAGGACTTGCATGTCTTGTTCTCATGTGTCTGCTGGAATTCTGTGGGTGAAGTGTGTATTAGTTACGACTTCTTCCCAGTTCTCCAAAACTGCTTCTTCCCTGCTTACCTTTTTTGTCATTTTCCCCACTCCAATATGCTAACCAAGTCACATCCATTTCTGGAGGTTGAGGTTTGCATCTTTTCAAGATGCAAAGCTAGTTTTATCTCTGACTTTCCCAAACACTTTGATTTTTGAATTCCAGCTAGAATTACCACTGAAATGTTTTTGGGATAATGTGGTATTTTTAAAATGCTTCTTTCCAGAAAACTGAAATGCTGTGAGTGGTTGCTGGTAGAGATTTATCACTGGGTAGATAAGCATGAGCCTACATAAAAGTCAGAGTGACTTTGTTTACAGGGACCCAAAGATAAGCTTTGCTTTGTAACTGGCAATTTTATTCTTACCTATAGCTATTTACTCTGAGGCTTGTGCAATGGATCTACCCCCTGTTTATAGGTAGCAAGCAGGTTGTTTATGCCAGCCTGGGAAAGGAAGGGCTGGGAGGGCTCTTGGTGTAGGGTTTGACAGCAGCGGGTTTTTGGCAACTGGCGGGCCAGGAAGTTGATGGTTCCCTGCTGTTTCGCTGGAATAGTGCACGCATCCATGGGGAGCCAGGGTGAGGGAGGGACATGCCCAGGAATCTCACAGAGCAGAAAGAATAGTGTGTTTGTCTTATTAAGTCAGGAACTTTTGTTCTCTGCATCAAAACCCTCGATGGAGAACAAATTTCTTCCTTTCTGTGGATTTCTTGAATGTATTTGAATATTGGCTCTAGAACCGTGCACCTCTGAAGTTTGCTGTGCAGCGACGGAAATGGATTTCTCTGAGCGTAACAGGGGAAATTGCATTTACATGTTGCATGAAGCTTGAAAGTTGGTTTGCTTTCTGCTGCTTGTCTAAGTTTTTTGCTTGACTAGATCGGTGTCATTTAAAGGATGCAGAAACTTTCGTTTCAAGGGTTTGGTTGACTTCATTGGAGCTGCGTGTGGTTGTGTCAATAGGGAAACAGAAAGAAGCATGACTGCTCCTGTTTTGATTAAATAATATACTTGCATTAAAAATTACTTGTGAGATTCCCAGTGATGAGGGCTCGTCTCCAGCACGCAGTGTTGTCCCGTTGCTCTGCAGGGATGGGTGTCCAACTGGGTCTCATAAAGCACCCGAGCTGCCTTCTCTCCTGTTTTTAATGGGAGTCTGCGGGTCAATGTGCACTGCTTTATCCTCAGTGGAGCCTGTGTAGGCTCGGGTGGTAACAGCTATGTCCTCCAAGTTTTTAGGAAACAAGAAACTGTGAGTATCCATCTGCAGACCTAGTGTAAGAACATATTGTTTTCTTGCTTAATTTCCTACTTTTTTCCCCCTCTACTTTCCTACCTTTCAGCCTAAGCTTGCAGTAACAGCAAGCTGCTGTCATGTTTTCCCCTGTTTTGGAGCTAAAAGCAGTAGGGTGGGATATTCTGGATGATGTTCTGTAATTAAAAACCCTGAAGAACTGGAAGTAATGCAACATTTATATTCCCCTTTTTGGGGTTATTCCCAAAGGAGCCTGACGAGCAGTGTGCTGTGAACTGGAGGATGAGTGCTGCTGATGCTGGGTTTTAGGAGAATTCTCATCAATCTCATTATTTTTCATGTGATGAAAAGCTTCAGGAGTGTAAGGTGTGTTAGTAGCCTTTCAGCACTGCTATTGCCTCTTCATGTTCTGCTCACGCTGAAAGCTGTAGTATCAAAGTCAATAGGTGAAATATTAAGAAATTTTAATTAACAAAGACTTGTAACTTATTAATGAGTAACTCCTGTAACCAGGAGTTGTAGGATCAGAGCTGTTGCCTTTTGACTGCACCCAGGGCAGGTGGAGGGGAGAGCATCTCTCTCTCTGGTGCTGTGCCCCATGGTTGTTTTTCAACAAACACTGCTGGGTTTGGTACGATTTTTAAAGTAATATTGGTTTTGCATTTCATAATGCATGCTGTCCAGTACTTTACTGTGTTGCTTGATATCAAAGAACAATACCAACTTATTTTTGTTGAGAACTTTCAGTGTTCATTGCCCAAATGAATTGGCAAAGGGTGGGGATTAACTCCATCACAAGGGTGAGGATTCGGGATTAAATTGGGTATGGCCAGCCAGGGTGCTGGTAACCCCGCGAGACTCCTGCTGTACCAACAGAACTTCATTTCTACTCCGGTCTTTGTTACAAACTGCGTCCCCTTTTGGACAGGTAACAAAACCAGAAGAGTTTCCTTTTTGAACAATTCCATAGATAACTTGAGCTTTGCAGCTGCAGCAGTTGACATAATCAGCATGATGGAGATTCAGCATTTTCTGTCTGGTTGAGCAAGGACATTCTGTCTTCCCACCTTAAAGGCAACAGAACCCCCTCATACTCTGTTGCATTTAAACATTCATTAGTTTTGGTTCATCGCTGCTTTATTATCAGTGGAGATAAACATCGGATACCTGGAGTAGGAGAGGCTTCTTTCCTGTAATGTGCTGGATACTGAAATTACTCTGTTGAAAATGGAACAGTGATTTGATGATTTTGTGTGTGTGGTTTCCTTTTTGTTTGTGGGTTTTGTGTTGGTGTGGGTGTTTGGGATTTTTTCAATGAATTGGTGTCTATTTCGAATGAAAACTCCTTGGGTAGGATACTATGTTCTCTTTCACAAAGCAGTTAAGAAATTTAAAAAAACTCCGGTAAACTTTGTTCTGTGAGGGTGGGGGATGGTGAAACAAACTTTAAATGAACTTTTTCTCCTGATGCTGGAAAGTTCTGGAGCGGTGGGGTTTACACGGTGGAGTTTGGGTTGGGTTTTTTTTGTGAAATGTGAGGTTTAGGCACTTGGATCCCGCAAGCACAATGACAAAAATGGGTTTAGCTTTCTGTCTACATGAGAACCGTCTCCGGCAGCCATCCAGAGGCGCTCCCTTGCACGTGAATGCCGGTTCTTGAATCCCGGGGCTGAATGGGAGCTCTCCTTGCAGCGCTTTCCCACAGCAGCACAATGAGGCACTTTGTCAGTGCAGTCAGCCCACAGTCAGGTTAGCGGGGATCGGCCTCAACACCAAAGTTTGTCTTGCACAAAGGTGTGCTGAAACCTTGTTGTAAATGGAGTTCAGTATGCGTGCTTTTCAAGCGCTGCGGATTGATGTGCTAGATAGCCTTTTTTTAAAATCATAGTTGAATTAGTGGTAAAAAAACCCCTAAAACACACTCCATTGACTTCAGGAGATTCTCTGCTATGCAGGTACGCTAGAAGAGATAACCAAGGTCTTTATGGTGTTATTGCAGAGATTATTATTGGAGAGAGCAGAGTTGAAGGGGAAGGTATTTATCCCCAGATGCTATGTATATCAACCTCTACCTGTGATTAATACTTTGCCTATTAAAGGGAGGAAGACAGCAAACAGATGAAGCATGTGCCTTATCTGACTTGCACCTTTGTGCCAGAGCCCTCCTCGTGCAGGGGCTTTGCCTGTATTGCTGGTTCAGCCCTGATCTGAGGAGGTCAGAACTGAATACACCACTAATAAAACTATTAAGAGTTCATAAAGATGTAGCCTAGTGCCACTGTCTGCAGGGTCAAGGCCCAAATTGCAGACACGTGTAGGTCTGGATTGAAGGAGTTTGTTCCTCCTCAAGCAAATAGTTGCAATAACTTGGTATTTGCTTGAAACGGTGTTTAAGCTCACCAAACATATTTTGTGACACTGTGGATTTCAGTTAAAAAAATGCTTTTGTCAGAGACTGTAGAGCTTAGAGAGCCTGAAGAGGATGATCATTTAATGAGGAAAGATGTAATGTTGTGTCTGTTGCACAAAATGGCCATTTGCCATTAGAGGGACCAGTTTGTGCAGTGGCAGGGGAGAGCTGGGAGGGCTCCTTGCCCTGGCACGGGGGAAGCCACAGCGGGAAGAACCCTGTCTTCTGCTGACCCATGGAGAGGGCGATGTCGGTGAAAGAGAGGGTGCCCATCCTGCCTGAGGTGGCTGGAGCTCTTCTAGAAAAGCACAGAGATGTTGAGTGCAGCTCTTGACTGCTCAGCACCCAGAACTTCTCTTTGCTCGCATGTTCCTGTGAGGGTAGACAAGCAGGAACAAATCAGTTAAAAATGTTGATTACTGCTCGTATTTTTGGAATGGCGTAAATTAATTTCCTCTTTAAAAAAAGAAAAGAGGTTTAAAGCAAATTGTGCAAGAGCAAATTCTATACTTAAACATTTTTTAAATCTAAAAAGTTCAAATTAAAAATGTGAAGAAAGTAGTGGAAAAAAATAATTGGCTTCTGTTAACCTGAACCTGCTGCTGCATGGAAGAAGTGCTATGAAATACTGTGTGCCTGAAAACTTACCTGTTTCTGCAACTGTGTCTCTTCTGAGTCTCCTTTATCTGTTGTGATTAATATGGAGGAAGGCGAGGAAGGAAAGGTGCAAAGACACGGAAGAAGGAAAAGAATAGAAATAGCAAAAAAATTACTGACTTTAATTTTAAACTGAAGAAAAAGCACAGAAAATCCCAAAGGTGAGAGCAGGTTGTGTGCAGGTTTTCTCTCTGCGGTGCGGCTGTGACCGTGGTGTGTCTGTGTGTGTTAGCACTGATTCTGAGAGCAGATGCACTCGCTGCTGCATTGCTATTCGCAGGAGCGAGAGCTGTGAAGTGGTTGGATTAGCTCGTCTGCCTGTGGCTTTCTGCTCAGCCGTAGCTAATGTAGGACTAATAGCATTTTTGGAGATCTGTTTAACTTCTGGTGTATTTATTCGCTGAAATCCAGTGCCATTACATTTTCACCCGAATATGAGTGCCTTGGAGGCAGGTGCGCACCCCAGGCGGTGGGAGGAGGTGGGCTGGCTTTTTGCATACACAAGTTTTCACGAGATTCCCCTCTGTAAAACCAGAAAGGAAAAAAATGAACCAAAAAAACCGCGGCATGAAGTTTTCCTTTGGTAAAAGATTCCTTTGTGCACCAGCTTGCTTTATTCTGGTATTTCATCAGAGCCATTATATGCTGATTAGTTGTACTTGCCCTGTGAAATAAGACACTCCTGCGAGATGCTGTTTGACCTGATCTCCCCACTCCTCGTGCTCGGTTCTGGTACGAATTTGCAGTTATTTGGTTATTCTGTTTCATCCCAAGGTTGAGCTAGGGATGATTTTTATTTTTTTGTCTGTTCCTAAATTACAGATGTTTCCTATGAGTGGTATCCAGCTGGTTGCATTGCAAAATTGTTGTTCTTTAAAATAAAAGTTTCGCATAAGGTCAAATTATAAGTTTAAAGGAACACAATCTACTGAAAATCGTCATATCATTACGCTTTGGGTGACTGCTTTAATAATCTCACACCAGTGTGGGGAAGAACACCCTTAACTTTCCTTGATGTCCTACAGAACCGAATATTGCAGCTCCATCCTTAGAGATAAAGTGTACCATGGACATGGAAATGTGTTGTTGTATAAAATAAAAACAAGCTGGAGGGGAATAAACCCATTGATTAATTACAGTGGTTAAGTTTTGAGAGCACCTTTATGCTTTCCAGCTTGCTGGAGATACTGGTGGCCTTGTTGCTGGTGAAATGGCACAGGACGAGCAGCAGGCATTTTACAGCCTCTTCATAACATGCCCCTGAGCTCTGTGGGTATGCATTCCCTCTAATCTGTTTTCTTTGTCATAGCAGATTTCAAAAATTGCATGTATTTCACCAGAATTGTTAGGAAGAAGCCTGTCTGTTTGGGTGCTTTCAAATTAATCTCCAGTGTTTGCAATTAAACAGAGAGAGAATGCTTTCAGGTTGCGGTCGCTCTCCAGACGGATGTGATTGAACTAAACTAATGAAGGCACATCAGACAAGACAAATTCCAGACTGTTTGTGCCTTGACCAACCATCTGTGCGCATACCTCCAGGTACTGCTCACGTCTCAAGAGGCTTTTCTACATGAGCAATTATCACCACTCCTCTTTGAATTCGAGTGGCAAGCCATGGCAAGAGTCTCATGAAAGCAGCTACATTTACTGCTCTGCTTTTCGGTGAAAATATAATTGCGTTATGTGTTTTAATTAATCTGAAATTTGTGCTGTACAAAATACAATAGGAAACGGAGCTCTATGAAAGCTTTTTCATCTCGTGCATGCAAACACCAGCACTGGCAGGAACGTGCAAAAGCCGCGCTTCTCATTCAGAGCCTTCCCTGTGGGTCATGGACTCATTTTAAATTCTTAGTGTCTGACAAAGCGTGTGTACAAATAAGTCTATGGACTGTGTATACATATTCTCTTTCTATATACTAGCCTTTTTTCCCTAGTTATTTTTCTTCTCTAGTTATTTTTGGGTTTATTCAAAATTTTTCTGGAAAAAGCACCCATTTCTTCAGCTCTAAAATGATCAGCAATGACGTGATTGGACATACCAGACTTTGGTATGGTTCTTCAAGTCCATGTATGATCTCCTCGAAAATATTAAATGGTTCCAAGAATATTGCTTTTTATGGACGAAGAAGAAGAAGTGCTGCAGGTAGTTCTCATTGCATTTTACTGTATTTCTTTCAAAAAAAATAAGATTTCTTCTAGAAATATTCGAGTCTTCCCTGGTTTTGGGGCCTGTGTTTCTAAAGCTGCGCTTGACTTTTCAGTGGTGCGAAGTGAGACTCCCTTTGACATAAGCCTGGGATTCCATACATATTTTTAACCGTGGCAAAGCCATTTTAAGCAACTCCTACTTCCTCTTGTCCCGGTTAGAACAACACCACTATTTGAGGGTCGCCGTAGTGCAGTGGATGGGGGAACTCATCTATGCTCAAACCATGCAGATGGCAGTGGAGGGCTTGGGCTGGTCCTGCTGTTAGGATGTGGTTTGGAGGGTGCAGATCAGGTGTCACAAATACTTTCCTTTTGTGGTCTGAGAATTGCCCATTTCTGAACATCTTTGCTGCAGAGCCTGGTTAAAAGTCAGGGAAAGCAGCTGGTGGGGGAAGAAACAGCTACTCCGTAAGTGTTGCATGTTAAACCATGGCAGCCAGGATATGTGGCTCTACCAGGTATCGGAAATGCTCATCATCTTCCTAGTATGACTTCTGTAATTGCAGATGATTCTGACAGACAAGCGGAACGCTCTGTTCCACAGCTTTTAATGGCTTGCTGCAGGGAAGTAAAGCTGTAGCCTTCACAGAGGGTGGTCACGGGGCTGACTATTCGGAACTCCTCTGGCTCTTGCCGGGTTCTCTGAATTTGTCTGCTGTAGCCGGAAAAGGTTCCTGGGCTTTGTAAAAGACAGGAGGTGGAAAAAATAACAAAAAGAAAAATGTTCTTGGCCTATAGCCCCATTAATAGCATGTGTGAAACCTTCTAGGAAAACTAGGACTTGGTATCTTGATGTGGTTCGCACTGTTTGGAATTTCAGAACTCTGACGTAACCTGTTGGGTCATATTAATTCACCATACATGGGCATTGGGTTTTAGATACTAACGCTTTGTTCTTTTAGTTTTTCTTTCTAGTGCCATGTGCAACTAATTTCTGTATCGCTAATTCACATGTTGAATTAATTTGAGAAAAGAGTCATCACGGTGATCAGCAGAAGGCTGCAGTACCACATTGAAAATAAGGTTGTAACAGGAACTTGCAGACATCAAAAGGTTTGGAAGTTTGGTTTGGGGAGAGAAACATCAGACTTGGATGGTTATTTCTTCTTCCTTGCTCTACAGCAAGACGGAAAGCTGTGATTTCCAGTATTTTTGGAGGTAGGTAGACAGGGAGATGCAGCCTCTCACTCCATGTTGGCATTGCTGTGGTCCATCCCAGCCAAACCTAGGGAATGTAGACGCACAGGAAATAGCTTTTTTGAGTTTAAATATAGTCAGCTTTCTAGACAAAACCCCAAATTTGAGTTAGTACCTGAAAAAAAAAAAGCTGTGGGTTAGTATTTGCCAGTTCATATTTTAGCTAAGGAAGAGCTCTCATATCCTGTAATGTGACCTGGCTTTTTTGAGTCTTTGGTGTTTTATTCCAGTGAATTTGCAGGGGGAAAAAAAAAAAAGTGCTTGTGCACAAGACTTAACTTCTTTGTGTTAATCAAGTTTCTTTATATAAGCATGCCCTGGGGTAGGGGTAACGCTGGGTTTTAGGAGTGTGAACGTGTGGTGAATAAATCTGTTTTAAGTAGGATGGATGAGCAAATAGGCTAAAAAAGGTGTGTAAAGCAGTTTCCAAAGGTTTTGGCTTTGGTGTGAAGTCAGCTAGTGCCGCAGTAGGTGTTTTAACCTCATCTCATCCTAACTCTTCATGGAGTACATCTATCTGAAATACTGCTAGAAAACAAATGCCTGTGGCCAGCTGTGCTTTGTAGCCAGTGCTGTTGCTGGCATTACCTCTGCCAGGACTGTACCGGACCTGACGAATACAGGAAGTCCTCTGGATTTCTTTTTCTTCCCCTTCCCCTTTAAAGTGAGGCAGGTGTAGACATGGTTATAGTGACAAACCATTAATAAAGCAAAAGGAATGCAGCTGTAAAACTTGAAATAATTACATCTAGCAAATAAATGTCGACATTTTGGTTGTTGTGCCTGGAATGGAAATATTAGTAGGAAAATATGTAGCTTCAAGCTACAGTCTGGCGCTTTTTCCTTAAAATAGCATCAGTGTGATGCTTAAACTCCATTAAAGCTGGGGCTGTCAGACTTGGACTAGATGAACGTGTCATTTAATTGGGCGAGGGGGGTATTGTTTTACATAGGTTTAAAATAGTCCCTATGAACATTTTGTTCTTTTAAAATAATCTTTATTTATATACGTATACATACACAAACTACAGGCAGGTAGCTACCTGTATAAGCAGTGTAGCTGGAGGTACAGCTGTTGACTAAATGAGCCTGTTTCCACTGAAAGCTCCTAACTCGTATGCTCTCACTCGTGTTCGATGTTAGGCTTTTTCGGTGCTTTTCTTATCCCAAGCATTTAAGAAATGGTTAAGGAACTCACATGTTCTCTTCTTCCTCATAATTTTAAACAAACAAAACCCTGAAAAACCCCAAATGACATTGCCCCACTCCTTCCCTTCCACCCCCAAAATCCAACATTTATGAATATTGGTTTTGGACTTGGATCTTTCTTAAAATTAAATCCTGAGCCTGTGAAGTAATGAGAAGTGAAAGGTTGAGAAAAAAGCTCCATATGTTGCAAAAGTGCAGGGGGAAAACGCGTTGAGCAAAGCTTCTGGGCTGTGGGGCAGATTTCTGTAGCCCATGTGAGGGCTAAGTCAGGGCCAGTGACAAAGCCAGGGAGGCTTTGGTCACCAATAGACCCGTACTGTGTCCCGTGGGCTACAGGAGTGTTCAGCAAATGTCCTTATTCCTTACTGCATGAGTGCAGGGCAGATTATCCAGGGTAGCAGGGGCAGTAGGACTAAAACACTGTCAGACTCTGGGATGAAGCAGTTGATGCAGGCAGGAGGTAGGATCTGAAACCCGACTGTGGATGTACCATCCTGACAGCTCTCCAGCTTTCTGAGAACTCCTGTCCTACGGTTGAGCCTTCAATAAAGGGAGGGATTTCACTTAAAGGTGGATGAAAATAGATTGCCTCCATTTATATCTCAGTGAAGGGATGATTAGAAAACTGATCTTTTCACATGAATAAGAATACCGGAAAGAGCTGTGAGAGTTGTGCTGTGTTTGGTACCGAGTTGAAATAAAATGCTGGTCTTAAGATGTATGGCTGGAGGTGACAGGGCTAAGTTTGCACATCTTCTGTAAAACAAGTGCACTTCCCCTCTGGAGCAGATGAATTGAACTCCTGGTTACGGCTCCGTGGTCAAGTGTTCCACGTAAATACCAGATCCCCTAACGCTCTTCTTAAGACCAGGGTTTTCCCTGTTGCTCTTTGCCAAAAACTCCTCTCTTTATACTCTGGTGGTCTTGTGCCAGCTGATGACCTGGCTGTTACCAGCTACCTAAGTCACAGCATGTATGTATTTTTTTCTAACTTGAATTGATGTTGTATGCGAACTTATTTGGGAGGGTTTTGGCATTCTCTATCATGAGAGGTACTGAGGAGGCTGCCTGATCAGCACCAGACCTGTAAGGTTGCTTTGCTTGGGAGTTCTTGTCCAGAAGTCTAGATAAGCTCTGTGATTGGCATCCATCTCACTGAAGAACTGGATTATTGCCCCATAAAACAGTATGGTGGCACTCTGAATGCTGAATTAAGACTTTTCTTACAAAGCAATCTCTCTGTGGTTTTAGTGGTGCCTTACGTATTGCATCAATTAGCTGTGAAGGGGAAGGGTGTGCTGAAAGTGATGTGCGATTCTTCACAAACCTGAAGTGAGATCTTGTTCTGTTGTCCTCTGTACAGCACAAGGTATTCAGAGCGTGGGGATGTGCTCCAGCAGGAACCTTAATCCTTTGGGACATGATGAAGTGGAAGTCAGGCGCCTGCTCTTTGTGTTATCGGTGGCAGTTCGCACTGGTTACAGGGCCCTAGAAAGAAATTGTTTGGCTTTGAGCTGTGAATATTGAGTGCCACTGCTGTAACATCTTAGCCACACAGACAATGTAGTTGAAGAGCTATGGTAACAAGCAGGATGCTGAGTTTTAGGAACAGAGCAAATTTGCCTTTTTCAGCTATGCAATGACGGCTGGGGATTATAATTGTAGGATAGTGGAAATCTGGCTAGCTGGTTTTTTGGAAGTCTTGCATGGAGACTTGAATTTCCATGCTCTTGATCTAAGAGTTAAAATCTCCGTTCAATGCCTCAAGTTCCCGTATGCGTCCTGTTACAGGTGTGCTGCCGAGGTTGTTACCTTGATGGCAAAATGCCCGTGGATGCCAGTGACCTTCTGAAGTACAAGTGGGTTTTCCAGGGTTTTTAATGGATGCTTTTCTTGCAGGAAGCCCATTGAGGAAAATTCTCCATGAATGTATGTCACAATGATGATGACCGACCAAATCCCGCTGGAGCTGCCACCGTTGCTGAACGGCGAGGTAGCCATGATGCCGCACATCGTGAACGGCGATGGATCACAGCAGGTCAGTGAGCTTTGTGGAAGGTGGCTGCTTAAAGAAACTGTTTCTGGACCACCAAGGGATTTTGAAGATGGGGACGAGGGCTTTCTCTAACACTGGAGTTGGGTAGAGTATTTCCTGGAAGGTAGAAATCTGCCCTTGCACTGGAAAGACATTAAAAGCAGTGCTTCAATTGTACCATTAAATTTAATAGGATTATTTGCATGTGTGTTCGTTGAAGTTAAAACAATGGGATTGAATTAATGGCTATAAATGCTCCATATTTGAGCCCTTTGCAGAAAGTTAGTGTCATGATGTACTTGTGCTAGGTGTTGTCTAGACATCTTACTAGTATCTATGATGAGATTTTAAGAGCTTTAAGCAAAAAAGGTGAAACTAGAAAAGGTAAAGAAGGAAAGAAATGGAGAATTGAAGATGGGAGTCCTGTGATGTTTGCTATTCTTTGCTTACCTGAGCGTATTGAGCCTGTATTCTGATCTTCATTATAAACCTTAGGGGGCAGAAGGAATTTCTGAGTGGGCTTTTGAAGGAAAGCAAGTTTAAAGTGGCTTTCATATTTTTCTAGGAGATATTCTCTAATAAGCTTGATCAGAGGTAGGTAGAATGATCACAAGACCATAATGATGCCTTCATGTCGGGATAGAGCCTGGAGGTTCAAGCTGATAGTTGGTAGATTCCCAAACCTGTCATCTTGGGTTAATACTTCTCTTTGTAGAACGTCTACCGTAGCAATTTGTCCTGTGTTGCTCAATTTGGTTCCCTCCTGATGTGAGGCTTTTCAGCAAAGTATTTTAACCGAGTTAGAAAAAGGCTGTCCTTCATGAATCAGTATAAAATGTCACTCTGTTACTTCTCATTCCCTGTATCATTTGTTCCTCCCTCCAAGCTGTGTTTTCAGCTGCACCAGCCTCGGAAGGAAGAATAATTTCTGCTTTTCTCGTAAGGTTCTAAGTCTGTGTGCGTATGTGGACTCTCAGTATGATGCAGATTTTCATGGCTGTGGTTATTTTTTTTTTTTTAACAGTAATTTCTGCACAGTGTGCTTCAACTTGATAAAGTAGATACAGAAGGTTTTAATGGCTCTATCTACCAAGTCCAATATTAATGTGCTTAAGTGCAGGAACAATCTTACTGATACTGGATAGGATAATTGTTCCTTAAATATGCCTTTTCCTCCTCGCTGAAGCCGTTCTCAGGTTAGACTGTCCTGTGGGTCCTTCTGTATTACAGAAAAGATAAATTGACTCTTCTGAGCCCTCCTTTGAGGTGGGGCTCTAGGTCCAATCTTTGAATTTTCCCATCAGTGGTGATTCAGCAGCTTTGCTTGGCAGATGCATCCATTGCCTTTAAACCAGCTTCTCATCTAATGTTTTGGGAAAAAAAGAATTGCTGACGTACTGGAAGTGCATTACTTTGGCTTTTGCTGTGCTGTGCCAGTGTGACTCAGCAGAACAGTTTTGGGGCAGGTTCCTTTTTTGCATAAATGTTTGTTGGATGATACTTGTAGACCTCATTGCCTTATCTCTTTAAGTACTTGTAGCTGGAATACCAGTTTCCTTTTTTGTAGCCTCCAGTCTAGATGTGCCCTTGTATGCTGCAAAGCTTAACTGCCTTTATGCTTTATCATTTTCATCCTATTCCTGAAGCTTTAGTTGATGTCTTCACTTTTTAAAAGTAAAATGGAATTAAATTGGAATAAGTGCTTTTTTTGATCTTTGCATATAGTAGCAGCAAATGGTCTATGTTAATTTTTCTCAATGCGAGTTGTATGTAATGTAGAAGCGAATATATCATGTTTGTTGAAAGACATTTATCTTAATTACTTGTAAAG
>NW_010157375.1:37745-40649 GCF_000695765.1 Mesitornis unicolor
GCCTTCAGATTAGACTCATGTGAGAATGATTTCCTTAATAAAGGTGGTTTATATTACTCCATAAATAGGTGCTAGTTTTAAAGGACATGTGCTTTTCCAGGGTGTAATTACAGTCTCTATTAGAAGCTAGCATTAAGAACACGTTATAGCTCAGCTGGTGGCAGACATAGGCGTGCAGAGTCTTCCTGACTGCAGCGTGACCAGAGCAGCGCCCGTGCTCCGGAGCTGACCCTGCTTGCTCCTGGTGGGATGTTCTGGATGCTCTTGGTGTTGCTCACCCTTGCGTGTTTGTGGGTGTGTGAAGCCTCAGCCGTGTGGAGCTGCGCTATCAGCGGTACCTGGGAACACCGAGCTTCAGGGAAAAGGCTTTTCTCAAAAGACCAGTTCTTAAATATGTAGAGAAGAGCAGACTGAAGCTGGCAAAACACCTCGGCGTTACCAGCAGCCAGGAGAGATGCAGAAGACAATTTGGCAGTGAGCAGTCCTGGATGGCAAGAAAATTGCCCAGGAGCACTTGGTTGTTTTGTCTTCCCAGAGCTGAGTGCTGCCGAGCTGCACAGGGCAGAGCTGGGAATGTCTCTCCCTGCTCCACAGTAATCCCTCTTCTCTGCACTACCCAAAATGGTATTTCTAGCACTGGCTTTTTTATTTTTAAAGTTTCCCACACTTAATTTCCCCCACTGCTGACTGTATTTAATGCTTTCATGTCCCTTCCTGAGCTGCTGCTTACTCTGTTTCTGCTTCTAATCCACTTGTAACCCCTGTGGGGATTCAGGGGGTGATAATTAACCTTTTGGTCCAAGAATTTCAATGGTTTCCTGTAGGTGCTCCACTGCAAGCTCTAAAAAGCCTGGAGTATGAAGCAGAGGGGCAGCTGGCTGTGCCATAGCACGTCTGTACAGAATGCCAGGTGGTTTAGTTTAGGGAAGTTTTATTTCAGTTTAATTCGCTGCAATGGTGTAGCAAGCTTTCTGCTTATCCGCGCTGTGCAAAGGTGTATTTACCAAACCCTGTTTTTTGGCTGTTTGGCTTGATTCCCAAACACTGTATGTAGTTCTGTGTGTGCCTGTTCTTGTCTTTTGGGGTCCCACACTTTCAATAAGGGATGTGAGAGTACGCCTGAATGAGGAACAGGATTTGGTACCTTCCTGTAGCACAGCGAGTCCGTGCGCCTTGCAAGAGCTGGAAAGCCATTTTGGAGGGTTTTTTTACTGAACCTGAACAGCAGCTGAGCTGATTGAATGAACTTTGTGCCAGAATTTAGTTACTGCTTCATACTTTCTTGAAACATTTTTAATATATACTTGCAGAAAGACCCTTTTAAGGAAGGGTGGGGAGTAGTGGGGGGCTTCTTTCAAGAAGAAAATGGTTTATAACTGGTACACATCTGAGATACCTGAGTTAAGAAGCATGAAAAATGGCTATCAGGCAAGTAACACTGGCAGAATTAACTCATAGGCAGTGTTTGCTATCTAGGAACTCTCTAGAATGAACTTTTCTGAGGGCATTTTAACCAAAGGGTGTTGGTGGGCAAACCGAGACTGTTTTCACAAATATATTTCTTTGTGAATGCAATGAAACCCAGAATTCACTGAAACTTCATGAATCATAAAATTTCTTGCCTATCAGAGCAATTACACAGATGCATGTTTGGTTTTTTATATTTTTGTAACTAGGGCGCATGTTGAATTTGTGATGTTAGAGGGTTGAGGATCTGTCGCTTGTGGGCTTCGCTGCCAATCGCAGTCAGTGTAAACTGATCGAATCCCTTCATGCCTCTATTTTCTGTCCTGTGGAAAAAAAGGATAGCCAAGCCCAGAAAGTTATCATCGAAGTGTTAATTTTTAAAAGTCAGGGGTTTATTTAACATGATTTTCTTACTGAAGAGAGGGTGAAGGTATTTATCCCACCTGCTCCTGGGTGGCTGAGGAGGACTGACTGCATTCCCGAGAAAAGTACTGCACGCAGAATGGTGTGAACTCCTTGGTCCTTCCTGAAGGACAGAGCTGGAAATTCATTGGGATCTGGGGCACAGGCTTTTAAAGCAGAACAAAGAATGGACCCAAGTGATTATTCTGGGTTTTGGTGGTGTGTTTGTTTTATTTCCATCTCCCCCCCTCAAGATGCAATATATTCCAGAAGTTATGCACTGTAGAAATTAAGTACAGTAGATTTTAATAATTTGAAGCACTTGTGAGGAGCCTGTGGCTGGATCCCACATGGTGCCTATGATGCCGTGCCCACAGCTGCATGAAGCATGGTGTAGCTGAACAGGGGAGGGAAAATTGGCCACATTGGAAGTGTTCTGACCTTAGCAGGGATAAGATTCTCATAAAGTGGCAATGTTTTAAAGCAAGCATTGGATTTTATTGCATCACATGGATGCAAGTGAATGTCTTCCTGCTTGCTGCTGTGCCTGTGCTCGCAGGTGAGCTGCAGCAAAGCCGTGAGGAGACGATGGCCTGTTCTGAACGGGGATTTTCTCCTGTGTGCTTTAAAAGCACTTACATAAGTAAACCAATACTATACAAAATTAGATAACAGATATGCCTGTAGTCCTTTTCAGGTGGCATTTTCTGTCTTTGTATGAGCCTGTTTACCCACAGCGTATGTAGTTGTCCATTCCTGAACGAGTGACCCTCATTTGGCTCATCATGAAAACTTAGTCTGGACACAGATAGACTACTGCCAAATTGTGGGTGTGATTACAAATATTTGTGGTAACTATGCAACTCAGTTAACATTCATCAGTCTTAACAAACATGACTTTAAATAAAATACAGTAACTTTCTTAAATGCAGGAAAAAAGCACGTTATGGAGATAGCAGGCTTTCTCTGAGGATGCAGCAGGTAAGGCTGAGGGGTTGAAATGCCTAAAGCAAACATCCTAGCACTTTTTAGGGA
>NW_010157375.1:40680-52480 GCF_000695765.1 Mesitornis unicolor
AAAGCCTTTGGGATTGTGCTGCTAACACCCGACTTGCAGCTGTCACAAGCTCCAGCTTTTTGGATGTGATGAGGTCAGAGGCCTGAAACTGGGATGAAATGTCCTTGGACCTCAGGCTGCATCCTCGTGATGCTGCCAGGGCCACGGAGCAGCAGCGTGGGCTCAAAGTGACTTTTTGAGTTATCTGTCCTCTTGCTGCCTTCTCATAAACGTGCATACTCGGGATGATGAATAGTGGAAGAGACATAGGGCAATTAAAGATGGGCTGTGTTTGTTTTCATTAAAATAAAGATGTTATCCTCAGACTTTTTTATTGCCTTCCTCAGATTTTTTAATTAAAAGCTTCAGACGCAGAGCGTTCTTGTGAAGATCCCCTGCATAGAAAGAAAAGAGAAAATCTGTGTTCCAGGCTGTGGATTATTGTTTTGTTGTTTAGGAGGACGTGGGAAAAATATTTGCATTAGTTTGATATACTTCATATATATAAACAAAAGAAGTTGCGGCGTGCCCTGGTATTATTTGTCACAGGCAACTGGGGCGAACTGGGGAGTGGGAGAACGCCCTGTATCTAATACTCAGTGTGCACTGGTTTTAATGGCTTGACCCCAGCTCAGTGGCTCGTTACTCAGCACTTTGTGATTACAAGCTCTCAGGAGGCCATGCATAGCATGGAGTGAGCGCAGAGGAGTTTGGGTGGTGGGGTGCATTATGGGGGCAAACCCCAGCATTGGGCAAAGAGAGACAGGTTGTGGTGGGGGCAAGCAGAGGGTCTTCCCCGAGGAGCATCCTGATTGCTACCCCTGGGTCTGAGGCTGCAGTAAAATTGTCTTTTAATATCTTCAGAACTTAACTTTTAAGGTTTTTTATTTTATTTTTTTGTTTTTACATTTCGGGAAACGACAGCTACAGTACTTTCTTCCAACACAGTTCTTGCTTACGCTGTAGCTGGAGTTTGATTTCCTCACTGTTCTGAGAAGCCCTGCAGAGCTGGAGATGGCCTTTCTGGTAAAGGCTTGGCAGCTCAGAGCCTTGGGTTCTCTTCTTGCTCCTTGGCTCTTAATTTTATTCAAATTTTGCAGAATTTTGCAAATGTTTGTCTCTCTACTTCTGTAGCACAAAAAATACCTACTCTGAAAATGTGGATCTGATGGGTGCCATCACTGGGTGCAGAGACCTACTGGGTTTAATAGCAGTCAAGCTCATTGACCTCCTTTGAAAATCTTTGGGATATGTATGCATTTAAGTGTCCAAATATCAATAAAAAATAAAGATGAAATCTTTAAGCTGTTTTATTCTGGGAACTGTCAGCAAGGAATAATTTCCATATATATAACATTTTAATAGGAGCTGATATACATCTATATGCTCCAGGCTCTCCCCATGGGTTTGTGATGGGGGACGAAGCCATGGTGGCCGCTGCCCTTCAGGAAAGGAACAATTTGTGTTAAAAAATTTGTAATTAGGCAAGGATAATGCTGCTTTATTTTGACGACCATAAGCAACAGCTGTTATTAGAGACATAATCTTGAGAAGGGGTTTTTACTGTGGGAACCCAATGAATTATTTTCAGAGTACAACTGCAAGGGATGCCAACGCAGACACTTGGGCTGGCAACTGACCTTTGCAGTGAGCATCCTTGAAAAGGGATTTATAAATCAGACCCTTCTGATAACTAAATCTGGGCTAGAGGCCTGCCTCATGTAATGCAGCTTTCACACTCAGTCTCATTTCTGTGGTTAAATTAATTGAAACACTTTTCCTACACAAAACATCAATAATTAGGGTATGAATTTTGGTGAGCTGGACCAAGTTCTTCCAAAGGTGTGATGGTGTGCGAGGGCATCTGGTTTATGTTAAACCAGTGTGTTAGTAAATAACCAACCAGCTTTAGAGCTGTTGGTTTCGATGTGCAATGTAAATAAGCTATTGAAACATATTTTTGGGGGGTTGTTTTATTTTTGTTAAGCTGAATGGCACTGCTTTGCTCTGCGCTTCTTTTGACCTGATGCCCATATCCTCTTGTGGATAATCCATGCCTGTTCACAGCAAAAGAGCACTTAAATGCTGTCAGTTAAATGGTGATTGTTCGGAGATTAGGGATGGAAAGGCTTTGTGCCTCTTATCTTTCCTGAACCATGTATTGTGCTCTGTGTGCTGGATCAGATCCACCCTGATCGGTGCTCTCCCAGAAATTATTGTTGCAGACAAAATAATGGCTTTCATATGTCCTTTTTTTCTGATTTTCAGTTTGTGCTTTAAAAATGTTGCTGGAATAATGGGTTTCTGTAGGATTACTGTAATTCCAAAGGTCATCTGGGCAACAATTATCTTATGCATTTAGCTTAAGGAATTCAGAAATACAACATTAATTCAAATTCTGTCTTTCCAGATTTGAATTATTAAATTCTGCATGTAGGTGTCCCAGAATATGAAAACCAGACCTAAATTTAGGGAGAGTTTTCATATAAACATCTAAATTTTCAGTTTATGCCAAAACTAATCCGGATTTTGATTGAACTTCTGACAATGCAAAGTTAACCGAAGCGTGTTTAAAATATTTGAGTAAAAGTTTTCACAAGCAACCAGAGCATGGGCTAAATGATCACTAGTTCCTAGTGAAACTCTGCATTAAAGAAATAAATCTAAATCATAAGTTTTAAAACCATGAGTTTTAGACACCTGAAAAATAGTAAAGATGAGTGCATGTCTGAAAATAACATGAGTAGTCCATGCAAGCTGGAGCAGAGGAGGTTCAACCTGAACATGAGGAAAAGCTTTTTTACTGTGAGGGTTACAGAGCACTGGACCAGGCTGCCCAGAGAGGTTGTGGAGTCTCCTTCTCTGCAGACATTCAAAACCCGCCTGGCCGTGTTCCTGTGTGACCTGGTCTGGGTGATCCTGCTCTGGCAGGGGTTGGACTGGGTGAGCTTTCAAGGTCCCTTCCAACTCCTGAGATTCTGTGATAAGTTAGGGCTTTAAATCTCTACCAGCTCTTGGACCCTGCTGGTACCCAAAGATGTAGCATACCAGTCTGCTCCCTCCCTGTCCCCATATCTCTTCTAAAGTACAGATAACACAGTTGTTGGGTTGGGAAAATTTAATTGTTCAAGATCTGAGTGAAACAAATGTGTTTTTTCTTTTGGCAGGTCTTTTTGGTTCAAGTTAATCCAGGTGAAACCTTTACAATAAGGGCTGAGGATGGAACCCTGCAGTGCATCCAAGGTAAGGGGATGCATGGACGTGCGGACGAGCATTGCTCAAATTATCAAAAACCTCTTCTCTCATCTCTACAAAAATGTGATACACTGTTCTGACAATAGTGAAGCACTCAAGAGTGAGAAGTCGCAGACCTGACTGCTGTACGTGTTATAGGACTTCGGTATCTTGGAATGAGTCATTAACTTCTTACAAGTTCAGGGATTTCTCTCCTCTTTCAGTCATTTATCAGCATTTTTTAACTTTATATTTTGTTATAGCCAAATAGTAAATGCAAATGAGAGATCCCAAGTTAGTTTGAACACTAGAAACAAATTAAGTGAATATCTATGGAAAACCTATTTTGTTTTCATGCAGGCATCAGGAGGGATAGAAAATGAGCAGCGATGTGCAGATATTGCAAAGTGCTTGGAGAAGTCAGATTGGATTTGAAAAGAATTTTAAATTGGTTCTTTAGAAGCAGAGCCAGTTAATTATGTAGTATTGAAGAAAAGCGTGTAATCGGTCTTTCGACTGCTGTAAAATTGTGCAAATATGATGTAGTGCTTGTGGTTTCTTTTAATAAGAAAGAGCCCACACAAAGTCTTTTAACAGGTCTGAAGGGAGAAGTGACAAAAGACCTCTCCGATTGTATATTAAGTACTGTGAACAGGGTTTCTAGTGAGTAGCAAATAGAGCTTTGAAGAGAAGCAGATATTTCCCTAGGTATAATGCTGTCTACAGGAAGGTTAAATAAAAATTTAAAGGGAATAGGCTTGCGTAGCTGTACTGCTGAGAGTTTTCACTGATATTCTTGAGCTTATGCCATTATCTTATTTTTCTGAGAAGGGAGGTAGGTGGTATTGCCTTTCCTATCCTTTCCAGGTCTTGTGCCATTAAGCAGCAATCTCAGTGTGCTATTAATTCAAAAGCCTTTCCTAAAAAAGTAAGAGTAATGGGGAGGAAAAGTCAGTTTAATAATAATTGTACAGCCACTCAATTGCCCCTGTATTTTGACTGTGAATGTCAAGTCTACTGAAGAAAGACTCTTACTTAGACTGCATCAAATACTAAAATCATACAGCTCAAGGATAACTATGCTTATTATTAAAATTTGGCTTCGAAGGGGCCCCTGGAGGTCACCTTACCCAACCTTCTGCTGGATGGAGTTGTCTACCACCTCCGGAGTTGTGAAGCTCTCAGGATGGAGGTTGCTCCCTGTGCAAACGGCTCCAGTGCTGCACTGCTCCCATAGGGAAGAGCCTGTCCTTGGAAATAGCTGAAATTTCCCGTCTCGCAGTCTCTTTGCATCTTTTCTGTGGTACCCCTTTTAAGCAGTGGAGGAGTTGGTGGTTGTTGCTTGAAATTTCATCCCCATGGAAATGGGGAATTAATAGTTGATCGAGATAGACATTACAGAAGCTTCCTTGAACAGCATCCAGGGTTATTCAGTCTTGATGAGCAATAATAGCAGCAATTTAAAGCTGCTTGTTAAGATTTATAGCGAACATACTGTGCGGTAAGAAATTGGTCCACGTGGCAATTAACAGACAAATAAAGCTGCCTACTCCCTTTTATTGAAATGAATGCTTTATATTGGTTAGTACATTAAAAATTTCCATTACAAATATAATTATGACACCGTTTACTTGTAATTTTTTTCATGCTCATACTGTTCTTCAGACAGTGTATTTAAATGAATGCAACTTGAAACCTCCTGGTTCTGTATTCCCAGTAATTTGACATGTTTGTGCCAATGGGATTTGTTTGATACTCATCAGCAGTCTTTCATAAAATTTATTTAAAATTTGTAGCATGGAATTGTTGGGTTTTTTTGTGGAGCTGCAGTATTGACCACCAACGCACACATTTGTTTGTATGCATTCCTAAAGTTTGGTCTGAAAACTTTTATATCCTTTTTGTGACAAAGCTTCAGCTCCTACTTTATTGCAAAATATTTCTATTGCTGAAATAAATATGTGCTTCAGGCACCTGACTGTATTGTTACTGGTTTTTTTTCTTTTGGTAAAGCTGTTGTCATGGTGCAATCGTGGAACTTAAACAATGTTCTGTCATGGCAGAAACTGTAATTGGCTTGCAGATATATTAAGATTAGGATTTGTGACGGTTCTGTTTTTCCCGTGCTCTGAGGCTATCATAAAGCACAGGCTTATTTTGTGTGCAGTGTTTTTGGAAATTACACACCCACAAAGCTTATAATGTCTCCCCCCCATGCTAGAGTATTGTATATGTTTAAAGGTTAATGTATTCCCTATGTGTGGGGCAGCGCTCAGACAGTAATGATGCGTTTTCTTTTGCTCCCACATGGTACTATGACCAGCAGTAATTTTCACACTGTTAAGACAATGTGAAAGTCTCGTTTTGGGGCCACATATGTGCCTGAGAGCAGCTCTTCACTGAACAGATGATACTTTTGCCTCGCTGACCCATACTCGATGTCAGTGATGTAAACTGGCATGGTATAAGATGTGCTTGTAAATTTGTATTGACAATGTGAAGGACCACTTCACTACAAATTGTGTGACTCTCCTGAGTTCAGGGAGCAAACACTTACTAAAAATTTGATAAGTCATGACTTGGTTACACGAAATTCTTCAGGATATATGAAATCTTCTCTTTTTTTTTTTTTGGCGTGCATCCATATTCTGCAGAGGCAGCAGCCTTCGCTTATTTAGAGTGATCTTTATCTTTCTGAAAGTGTTGTTTTTATATATGGCTTTTTCAGTAGTTTGAAATCTTCAGTTTGTGCTTCTGAAGCCTGTTTTGGGTGTCCTGTGATCCACCGCTTTGTATCCAGGGTGCCCTCTTTGGCTCCATGGCTATGGATATGTGGGTGTGAGTGGTGATAATGTGTTTTAGAGGACTGACTTGAAAATAGCAGAGAAAAAGAAGACTTGGGGAATCTTCATTTGTCTTCTCAAGGTTGGAAGAAAAGACACTTGTCTGAGGAAAACCCCTATGGAATATCCTCTGTTTTAAACACCCTGAAGTGCAATTAGCCACTAACTGAGTAGTCATTGTTTAAAAACAGAAGGAATAGATGCATATCTGAAGGTCTTTGTTTTGAATTGTAGAGAAATCCTAAATACAAAAACTTTTTCCAGTTCCTCAGGGTTTCACCAGTAAGGTCACCAGTGAAAACTTAAAAAATAAAAATACTCCCCAACAACTGAGAAACCACCTCCCTAAGATACTGTAAAACTGGAATAAATCTGTACTTTTAATTGAACATGCAGTGTGTTACAGCAAATGCTGTCTTTGTTCCTGTTTTCTGTTTGCACGTAGCCAGAGGTGAGTTGTTCAAGGCACCGGTTCATGAGCACCACAGATCGCGGTGCGGGGCTGGATGAAGCAGCTCACGGAAATGGTGGTGACTGGGAGAAGTTCATCTGGTTGATGGGCATGAAGAGGGGCTGCTTTTGAATACTTGAGGCTGAATATTGAGACTGGCCACCCGGCTGGTGCTATGAAGCTATAAAGCACATCCTTTATTTATGTGCAATTGGATGACCAGTCTCTGTTTCCTTTAGGCCATGTGTGTATTAATGACAGTTTTAGTGTGCTTCCTCCAAAAATCAGGGTCTCCCTGGGGAGCAGGGGAGGAAAGGCCCCACTCGTCCTGTGCTGCCACCCACCCCAGATGAGTTTTGGTCTCTGACTGCAAAACCATACCTCAGCGGGTGCTCGAGGGATGTGTGACTTGGAATCTTAATTTTTTTTGAGAGATGAAAAGTGTGTTGTATGCTGTATCATGCAGCATTTTAAAAACTCTTTTTATGTAGTTTTGACAGATAATAAATACTTCATAAATATGGTAATACTTTAAATACTTTATTTCCTTTTTGCGTTTTTTCCACTTAATTTTTCACAAACTCATGACTGGACAGTTGCAAGCTCTGCAAGGAAAAGACAAGGGCAAGGCATATCCTCCCTCATTTCTTTGCTCAGCTGTTCCCTTGCATTGCTTTTATAGGAAAGATTGCTCCTAGCTGCTGCTTTGAGGTTACTGCGCTAAATGAAATGCAAAAGAGAGGGTAAACATGGATCTGATCAGCTGCCGAAACACCACCCCCATTTGAAAAACAATTATTCTGCTTTCTAAATTCTAGAATAAATAGATTTTGGGTGAATCTGTGTTCAGGAAATTCCCTTCCCCTAGTGACTGACTGGAGGCTGGTGTTTTTAGCCAGTATCTTAACATCTTCGGTAAGAACTCCTATTGCTGCATAAGAACCGTGTCCTACAGTAAATAACTTTTAAACAGAGCAGTTTGAGTGTAGTTTGAGGTGGTGGAGCTGTACCCAAGTGTCTGTTCAGTGCTTTTTCATCCTGGAAGGCAGTGATGCTAAGCTGTTGTGTGCACTGCACAGTCGTATGAATAATGTGCACAAAATGATTATTCTGGTGCAACTTGAACTTGCTTGTCATCCACATGTTGAAAATGCCTATGTGCAGGGGCCTTGATGCCGGCTGAATAACACTGCTACGATTGATCACGCTGAATTGCTCTATTATTGCTAAATGTACTTTTTGTCACCATCCATCTAAATGAGATCCAAGCTGTGTCTCATTTTCTGCCACAAGGAAACCAGACTGAATTTTCTGTGTGTATGCATAGCATGCGAAAAGCCTGTAACAGAGATAGAAGGAGAAAACAGGTAGCAGAGGAGCACCTGGTGTGATAAAAATTGACATTCCTGGGTGTATTCTGTCTAGCCCGTGCTGTTGAAAATATCCTCTTGAAACTTGTCTGGAATAGTGAAGCACGAAATTTGCGTGCAAAGGAAATAAATATGCTAATGAAAAGAAATTATGCTTGGATTCTAGCATTGCACAAGTGAACAAGGCTCCGCATTAAATGGGCTTTTGTGCTGCTCTTCAAGGACAGGATACAGATGTGCAATGGCATGAAGGGGTTGTAGCTACATTTAAGCGTGAATATCTGTAGCAGACAAGAACCTAAATTGCCTTTGGGTGGTTACATTTTGAAATGCAAACAGGATAATAAGCATACATGGTTTACTAATACTGGTATTTCTTTCAAGTGATGCTTTTGAGTGTTCTGCCATTGACACTGAACTCGAAGTGCTGTAGGGCCCTTCTTGTTCTTATCTTGTAAAACCAAGAATGCATGAATTAAATTGCAGTGCTGCTTTTTCAGTGGCTCTAGAAGCGAGTAACTTGAGAGAATGGCCAGAAGAATGCTAAAAATCTAGCAGTGGTTTCTCAAATGAAAGATTTCCTGGAATTATTATTCCCTTCATTTGGTGGGTGGGAGTGGTAATGCAAAGGAATGGATAATATTGAAGGGTAAATGGCTGTATGTTTATGTAGGAAAAGTGTGCGTGTCAGTGAAATAAGGCTGTTCGGTCTAGTCTAAGCAAACCAAAAAAGGTATTTATTTTTTTCCCTTTAGGATGAGATTGGAAATGAGGAAGTGAGTCAGTTTCTTGGAGGGAAGGAAAGAGTTGAAAATAGATGGGACATCATGTAGGCTACTGAGTGATAACTGGTGTGTTGCTGGGTGGAGACGGAGGTGCTGAGATGGGAGCAGCAAAGGGCACACGCAAGGGACGTCGGATCAGAGGTTGGGAATGAAAGCCTAAGGAGATGGGACAAAACAATCCAGGTTTGGGTAGCTGGTTGTTTTTAAAAGGCTGACAGGTTACCTGTTGCATCAGCTGCTGTGAGTGTCGGTGTGCCTGGGTTGATGTCAGTCTGAGATGGAGTGGGAGCAGTATCTGGAATGATGTTGCTTTGGAGAGGTTTCCAGAAGGCTGGAAATGCACTTTTTAATTAAAGGGCAGCTTGTCAAAGTCTGAGGGGGGAAGGTGCATTGGGGTGTCAGGGCAGCCACTGCCTGGGCCCTGGTGAGAGCTGGGAGCTGTGGGGGGGCCACAGCATGGGGCTGTGTACAACATCTTCCATAATTACCTGCTAAATTCTCAGAATATGGTCCTCAGTTAAGTTTTAACTAACTAATTTATGACTGTTTCCAAGATATGCCTCAAAGCATTGCATTGATGAGAAAATGAAACTCTGCAAAGTGGGAAGGACCAAGGTCCCCTTTGGCTTGCCTGCCCTGCCTGAGGCCCATCAGTGTCTGCAGGAGCCCAGGCAGCTCTTGGGCAGAGAAGGGGCTCCTGGGGACATGTCTGCAGGGGTGCACAGGCTTGGGACGGGGTGGACATGCCTTGAGTGTGTCAGGGAAGGGTAGAATGAAGGGTAAGCTCTGGTTTTGTTTCTGCTTGTGTCTCCAGAGCGTTTCGACTCTTTCTGGCTATGTGACTGGCTACCTGGCATGGACCACTTTCTGTAAGAGCTGTAGTTTCAGTTCAGGTTGTTTTGGTCATTGGGGTTTGGAGCAAAACAGTTTGCGTGTGGTGGTGGTGCTTTAAGATACAGCTCTTCTTCTGGTATTAAATAGCTTTTGTTTACATTTCATTGATGAAATTTTGGCTTAATTATTTCTCTTTTACTGTAAGGGTCCTTTTCACCCTTAATATAGTTCTTCACATAATTCTTACTACTTATTTACTTGATTCATGGTACTTAGTGTTTAGATTTAATATTTGATGGAAGAGTCAGGCTTCCAATACCTATTGGCCTCCTTAGAATATCAGTGCATTTACATAAGCTTTTGATTTACTGAAGTTCCTTTCTACTAATGGACAAACAAGGGATTATCTGCACAAGCATCCTCCAGAACAAAACTGATACTGGAAGCATCACATACCTGTTTTATTCCTATATAACCAAACTTTGCTGTATTGGCCAAAATATTTGTTATTTCTGTTAACAGAGTCCACATCATCCTGTAGAGGAAATGTCACTGTCTTCTAGCTTTGGTTGCTTCAGTGCGTTGGCAAGCTCAGCTCTGTAGCACTGGCATGTCCTCAAACTGGGTTCAGTCGTGTCCCTCCTGTTGGGTTGTTATCCATGCTGCACTCCATAGGCTTTCAAAGACAGAGATAAAACCCCCAGTTCCTAATACCTAACCATATAACAGAGGTTGTTAGTTCAGTAATTTCTTATTTTATCATTTTTGCCTTATTATTAACCAGAAAATACCAGAACTTGCAGTGGAGCCTTTTATTCCCTCTTATTTTTGGTGAGGCTACCTGTGTTTGAGATATGGACCCTTTGGTCTTTTAGTGTTTGGTCACCTTAGGAAGCTGAAGTTCTGGTGGTGCATCATCTGTTCATTCTGCATGAAAGAAACAACTTTCACGCTTCCATACCTTTGTGAAACTTGTGTTGAAATCCTTTAAGAGAAAAGAGAGGAGATGCTAACTCAGAGTAGATTTTTCCCTTGTTAGTGAGATTGTAGCACCTTTCTTTCATCTCATGGGTTTTGTTTTTAGCACACTACAATAAAGTATAGGAAACCATGTAAGAAGCCAAAAATAAACAGTAAGTTGCTTTGTTTACTGTGAGGATGATCTTAGCTTCTCCATTTTTAAATCTGATAATGCTAAGAGTAATCATGGAAACTTTTGTGTGTGTGTGTGCAGATTATATCTTGAATAAGATGCACCTGCACCGGGGGATTTGGTGTATAGAATATCCAGTCCTTTAAAAATCCCTTTCAATTAAAATTAAATAATAGCTACTAATTTACTTTATGTAACTTCCCTCATACAGGTAAAAAAAAAACAACCCAAACTTGATACAAAACTGAATTTTGATTTGGCTTAAACTTTCCAAATCCTGAAGTTCAAATGTTTTACAGCACACACTGTGAGGAGAGAAAGGGAGAGAAATACTGCTGAAACTGGGAATGTTTCTGAAGCACTCTGAAATGTGGAAACTGCAAGCATTTCGTAAGAGCCTTGCGAACAGTCTGCATCCACGTATGCTCGGAGGGACGACCACAGCCTTTCCTGACCTTGCAGCCTCTTCCCAGGGCAGCGGGGCTGCACTGCCCGAGCCTCCAGCTGGCCCGGGATGGGATCTGGCAGCGTGCACCGCGTCCTGTGCACCGCTGACGTGGCCTCCTGGCAGGGGCTGCAGCAGTGGCGCAATGAGGAGTGATAAATGAGAACGCCAACTCTTCCAGTTTGAAAGCGTTCAAAAGCGGGGTGTCGCACTTTTCAGTGGAATAACACGTGAATGAGCAGAGAAGTAGTTTGTGAAGTTTGTCCTTTGATAAAATAAAGATTTATTTTATTTTATTTTTTTATGACTAAGAATCTGCTGCTGGGGAATGCATTTCTCTCTAGAATTAGGACAGGACTTTAAAGACTAATGTTAGAACATATCGTCTGGCCTATAATTTCAAGCTTTTTTTGGTTTTGTCTATATGCAGGACTTATATTTGGGGTTTGTGTTTGTCCTTATTTTACGTGTGTGTGTGTCTCTCTACACGCACACAAACACACACACATATATGTCTGAAAGGATTGTTAAATGTGGTACATTCAAACTAATTTGAAGGGCGCTTGGAAAAGCAGTGTCTCATACCGGCATGCTATCAATTTTTAAATGTTTCTCAGTATCTACAGATCTCCCCCCCAAACACAGAGAACCAATATGAATGTGTCAATAGCTGCAGAAATGTTTAAGTTGTCAGTGTTGGTCCTGC
>NW_010157375.1:52511-65663 GCF_000695765.1 Mesitornis unicolor
AATGCTTTAAGTGCGGATTTCAGTCAGTGGTGTCAGGATTTTAAAATCCAAGATCCACATTCTGTACTCAGTCTTCTCGGACTGCAGACATTGTGAACACATTAATGGGCGCTTTTAGTCTTTTTAAAGCATAAATGGTACAGCTATAACTGTAAGTTAGTAAAGCAGTTATATTCAGCTTTCTTAATCTGAAGCAATTATATCTGTTGGCCACAAGAGTCAAGAAATTATTCCACCAGCCTTATTAAATTCCATTACTCCTCCTCACAGCCAAATGTTTGGTTTCCTATACTTTTTTGTTCTTCATCATCCTGATTTTGGTATGTTTATTTTGTCTATGCAGTGAAAACTCTTCATAGTGTAATAGGTCTTACAGTGTTAGATAAAGGTTAGCTATTACAAAATAAAGCTAGCACAAGCTGTTATAACCAGAAATAGCTCCTTGAATAGTTTTATCAGAAAAGTCTTACCCAGTTTTCCAGTCTCCTGGAGAGGAAAAAAAATACAAAGGAGTAGGACACCGAGAGGGATCCAAATGTGCAGGTGCCCTGGCTTTGTCACAGAGTGATATTTGACCAGATCTGCCAAGCCTTTGTGCATCTGGTGAGGGGTGTGCAGTGGGAGGTCGTGAAGGGAATTCTGGTAATTGAAATCCTGCCAAAACCAGAGGTTACTGTTGTGGCAGTTGTGATTAACCTTGATTCAGAAAGACCGTATTTTCCAAATGAGAGGGACAATTAACCCCCCAGTTCAGTTCTGCCATGGGCTCCTTCTCCAAAGCTTGCTTGTAGCATTGCTGGCTGTCCATGTGAATAGAGCCAACACCCTCGGATCGCTTTGAGGAAGGACCTCTAGCTGGACCAGTACAGTCTGGTTGTGTTTAGCCTATTCTTCAGTTCAGACTTTCATGTGGAGAGGATGTTATCTCTGTTTGATCATGGTTTTTCCCAGATTCTGCTGCCTTGTAAGGACTTGAGGTGTACTTTTGGCAGATGAGTTCTCCAAACACAAGTGTCTGAGGCTGGGAAGCCCTTGTGCTGGAAAAAACAGTGTTCTTCCTGCCTCTAATGGTGCACTGTCTGTATTTTAGCATATCAAGAGCGATTTCCTTGCAGGAATTAAATATTTTATTCCCCACCAAGTGAGTTCTGCCAGTCTGTAACTTTTTATTAACTTCATATGCTCCATTGTGGCTGCCTGATATTGGCATAGTGACTATTTTGATATTTATAAAAAGGCTGAGGCGGGCATTTCCTTCTATGTAGTCAGACTGTTAGCCCAGGAAAACAGACACTAAGCACCAGATTCTGACTGCACACTTTCTTTTTGAGTTGCCTATTTGGGGGGATGGAGGGGAGGATGGAAAGAAGCTTGGTAGCAATTTCCAAATACTTGTGCCTGAGAGTTCACTTAGGGAGCTGCAGGTGAAATCCCCTCCCTGAGGGAGGCTGAAGATTCACGATGGCCACACTTCTGTGGCAGCAAGGCAGATCGTATATCCATTAATGGTGAACCTGAGGTAGGAGATGTGGACTGGGGATGTGGATGGAGCACATTATAACTTATAATCATTACAGAACTTTTATTATTGTTGTGTTTCTAAGTTTAAAACAAATTTCAACTTGGATGAGTAATAATAATATTTTTACTTTAAGTGTCTCAGTGGTAATAAATGTAAATTGGATTGTTTGTTGGTTTTGCTAAATTTTAAATTGTATTTATTCCCACCATAAAAAAAGATCTGTAGTGGTTGTTGGAAGCTGTATCTGAATCAGCTGTTGGTTCTGCTGTCAGATTTCTTGGGTTGGGTAGCTTTTGCTCTCTTCAAGTCTAACCTTTCTAGATGTACTCATAGTGCGTGTGATTGTATCCTTAAGAGTCGTCTTTGTTCCTTCTGCACTGGTGTTTTCTCATAGTCACTGCAGTGTGGTGGGTTCTGTGCCTGTGGCATCAATAGATCACGTCTTATATCATGAATATTTTAATGAATGTAGGTTTGGAGAATATTTGTTATTAACGAAAACAAATCACTGTGTCAGCTTTGTTATGAAAGCATCCCTGACTTAAAAAATAAATAAAAAGAGCCCATTCAATCACATTATCCAGTTTGAAATTGCTTAACTTGGGACAGGCTGTAGACACCATCCAGTAATGTTGATAATAGCTGTCTAAACAGTAAATCTAGAATCTGAATTTATATTGTGAAAGATTTAAGGCCAGTATAATAACCTTCACTGTGATACACTCATTTTAACACTTATAAAAACTTAATTTTACTTTTTCCTTTCTTTATGGGTCAGAGAACACCAAATACTGTTTGAAAATCAAGCAACCCCTGGAGTTGAGTGGGATTTTTGTTTGTTCAGCCCAAGACCAAATTTTCTGTCTTGATTTGTCCAATTTATTTTTTTATTAGTGGACCCTCAGTGTGTTGTAACATAAAGCTGCAGGGTTCCGCAAATGCTTTGTTTATAAGCTGTGTTATATTACTGCTTACAACTTCTTGCCTTCTTGATTATGTTATTAATAACAGTTTTGGTGGTGTGGGATTTTTTTTTGTTTGTTTTTGTCTTGGTGTGGGGGTTTTGTTCATTTACTTGTTTTTTTCCCTTGCTGTTGTTTTTTTTGTAAGCTTCTCTGTTTGTGTTGGGGGTGGGATGGGGAAACATTGGAGTGTAGATGGTTTGTCAGAAGCAGTGCCTTCCCCTCTGGGTTGGTGTTAATTTTCTGACAATATCCTCCACGGGAGGTCTTCAAATACGTTTAGTAGCACAGAAACATGTGAACTTGTTGTGTGTGTGAAGTATTGCAAGTTATTAATCAGCAAGGTTTATTTTTTTTTCTTTTCCTGGCAAGTGAAGGGCTTGTGACCCCACAGGTATGGAATAAGGAAGCAGAGTAAACCCATATAGAAACCCTGGTGTAAGGCTTTGTCAGGAAAGTATCTTCTTGTTACGTTATGGGAAGGCCTTGCTTTTGCCAATAGTAGCTAGATTCTTCAATTTACTTTAGCTCAAAATACTCTTTTTTTTTTTTTTTCCTCTTTTGTGCCCATACAGCTTTCAGGCAAAGTTGCATAAGTAACAGTGTGGCCTATAATTATCTGTTGTATTTATCTAGACATTACTTTTTAAGTGATGTGCATGTTAAGCAAGACTGCTATTTAGAAAAATCCGGCCTAAAATTCCTAGAAACTCTCGTGGTTTTGATTATCGCGCCTGCTGCTGCTGCTGAGGGACGGTCTTCTCAGACGCCATCTTGGCTAGGCCGCCACAGATGACCTCGGCATAACAGTATAAAATGCTATTTTTATTGCAGCAGACGATATTATCTCATCATAACATTTTTGAACATTTCTAGCTGAATTGTTTTGAAGGTTGGAGCTGTGCCTGGAGAGGGGCCTGAAACACAATGCCCGTCATTCTCAATTGTGTGAGCCAGAGCCTCTGAGTTTGACGGGGCTGTGGGGAGTACGGTGGGAGTGAGAAACAAGTAAGGTCCTTGCAGTCCACTTCTCAGCGCTTGTTGCCTTGAGATTTATATTAGCTCAAACTCACTGATAACAAACATAAATACATATATGCATATGCATTTATGTATGGTACTTCATCACCAAACTGTTAGTCGTCTCTCCGATACTGGCCCAAGCATGGCTCTCCTCTTGGTGGAAGTTTTCTGGCCTTTGGGGACAGCATGGAAATGACAAGCAAGCACTGTTGGGTGATTTGCCTGTGGGATTTTTACTGAGGGTTCATTAAGATAACTTAGCAAGTTAGAAGTAATTTGCTTCCCTTGAGGGAGAATTCTGATATTTGCAGTGTTTATCAGTCATCAGCAAAACGGAATGAACATAATTGGTGGCTAATTGTTTGCAAGAACTGTGAAATACAATTATGAAGAGTTAGGCTGAAACCGATTGTGTTTATGAAATCTAGCATAAGAAATACTATATTAATCCTGCTTCAATACCGGGAAACACAATTAGTATAATTAAGACTATCATACTGTAATTTTCTTGTCGACTAGATGCTTTGGCAGCCTCTTTCGTCTTCCAGCGTGGTTGGAGCAGAGCGCGTTCCTATCAGCAGTGCCTTCTGCCGCTGCTGCCAAGGGAGTTATAAAATGTTACCCCTGTTGTGGGACATGGGAGATGCAACTGCTGTTGAGTGGAAAAAGTGTTCAAATTCCTGCGTTTCAGCTACTCGGCTGTGGTCGTGGTGTAATTTTGCAGACTGTGGTAAGTAGAGCTGGAAGCCCTGTCTGCAAGCGAAGGAAAATGGAAGGTTTGGGACTTCGGAGTGGTGTTTATTAAACATAGACATTGCCAATTGGAGTTTCACTGAAGGAGCTCCTCAGGTTGCAGTTCTCCTACTGATGGCTGCCAGTCCTGCCCCAAGTGGTTGTGACACCACTGTGTAGAAGAGGACAGAGCAGGAGTCGCCCTCAGATGCTGCCACATCCACAAGTGGCTGCCATTAGGGCAGATGAATAGAGTAGATGAGTATTGCAATTAGATTCTCATTAGCATTATGCAGTATGCCATGAAAAGTAGATAAAATAAATAGTTTCATCAATTTCTATTACAGTAAACGTAAGCATTGGTCTCAGAAGTAGCGATCATAGATATCTCCATGCTGGTAGGGAAAAACTCGAGTACTTACAGACTGGCATTTCTAAATTAGTTTTTTGTTGCATATGTGTTTCTGATGAGATGGTGGATTTGCTGTGCAGTGTGCCCAGCTCAGAAAAAAATTGGTACGTGACACAGTTGTTATTGTTGCAGTTTGTATGTCACTGCTGTGAATGCGTGCAATTAAGGGATAATCAGCATAATGCCTATTTTGAGCTCTTCTTAATGGTTTAATTGCTTCTCTGTGTTAAACAAACACTTTATGCTTATTTTACAAAATTTTCCCTTGGGAGCTTGTCACATGGAAGTGCATGTATTTATTTTTTTAAACATTAAGAATATTCAATTATTTAATTAATCATCTCCTGAAGCTCTCCTTTGAGTCTGTATTCTTACAAGCTGCTCGAGTAACTGATGTGTCTGAGCAGGCAAAGTGAAAGTGGTAATGGCACTGTCAACTGGAAAACGAATGTGCATTGGAGCCGGGAGTCTGTCCCTGGAGCACACCCACAGCTTCCATGTACGTATCAATGTACTTGGAAAGCCGTAGGATACTGTACTGTCTGATTCTTTTGATCCTTCTTTGCTGTTTGTTTGCAGTCAGGGTATTTGATACATTTCCTTCAAATGGTTTTAGCTGCTGAAATAATCGCTACGTAGTTAAGACTTCATTTAAACAGCTCTGTCGTGACTGCCTGTCTGGTTCATCACCTGGCAGTGCAATGTGAATGGCAGCTTCCAGACACAGCCCACGCTTCACGATGCTGTTTGTAAATACTATGCTAAACACCTGACCCGATGCTATTTTGAAGCCATGAACACTCAGGAGAGTAATCTCTCCAAGGAGGCTGTCAATGTTGGTGTGTGGGTGGTGGTGCGGTGCAAATTAGGTTTTCTTGTTTATGACCAGGAGCGTATATTGGGAAACTTTATGCTTTGCTGGGTCTTACTGCAGTGGACTGCTTTTGAGGAGCGTGTAAGCAATGGTAGAGCTTTTAATCAAACCCTAGGTTTAAAATTGCCTTTGGAAACTGAGTTATATCTCAGAACATGGTAAGATATTAAATTGAAATAACTTGTTGTGGTGAGGCATGTGGAAGCAGTAGACATAGTAATTACAGCTGTAAATGTTAATGGTGTTACTGTAGTTCCAATGAAGCGGAAATATTTGTCCTGCAGAACATATGGAAGTGTGTTTCAGTGTAAGCTGTGTTTAAAAAAAGGCAAAGACCACAAAAAACCCCTCCAAAGTCTCAGTCCTGCTGTCATAAGCTGAATTTTTCTCCTCCTCTCCACTTCCAACAGTTCCTCTGCAAGTGGAGCTTAACTCTTCAGAAAGGTGAAGTGTGTTCACAGGCTTTGCAGTTTACTGATGCCTTGTCTTTACTTGAGCTATGGCCTTTTATATGTTCAAGTGGCATAAGCTTACATTTTTCCTCAGGGTGACTCTAAGCCTAAAATTTCTTTGTTGATAAGCACAGCAAATTAAATTAATTAGACTGAAATTCAGCTTTAAGACCATATGAGAGAACCAAATTTGGGTGCTCTGTTTTGTATTATGCAATACAGACAAAAGGAAAGAAATAGAGGTTTACAAGCTCATGTCTGGCATTTATGAACTGCTGCTCATTCACATAGTTATTTCCATTCTATATATATAGCCCAAAAAACTTATGCATAAGATGGGTTAAGTGAATTAGGCAGTTATTTGAGCCAGCTGCTAAGCTAGAAATAGAACTATAGCTATTTTCTAACCCCAAGCCTTGTAGTTTCAGTATTTCTTCAGTACTACTGTGTCGCCTCAGCTTGCAGCTTTTAAAGCCCTCGTTTCATCACTTTGGGAGGTACATTGCAAGGACCTTTTCGAGTATCCAATTTGAAGCATTATTCTCCTTGCTTTTATTTGTGCTTTTTGATGGATGTGCCAGGCAGATGTAGTGGTTAGTCTTATCTGCCTGGATTTAGTGAGATGCTAAATGCAGTTCATGCGAATGTCTGGACAATTTTAAATGGAACTTTTTATAATTAAACATGTAGCGAGAGTCATTAAAGCAGCAGTAATTCTGGTCTAAGCACAAATGTAGTTAGAGATGGAAAAATTGCCTTTCAGACCAGATAGTCCTTAAAAGCTGACGGTGTGCAACCTTGCTGATAAGGAACACGGGTCTCTTTAAGCCGTGCACACACATACATTGCTGTCATCAGGGCTGCTCATGTTTTCAGCAGTTTTGCAGCAGAGGTTGCTCTCCCCACATATTTTCCACCCCTTGAGTAAAAAGCAACTCTTTTTTATATGTGGTTGTAGTTGCTGTGTGAGGAACTGAGGTTTGGGCTTGCTCTGGACACAGGGGATTCTTCTCCCTCATGAGAAGTGGCGGTGAAATGGCACCAGAATGGTCGGGCTCAGCAGGGCAAGGTCTGTGCCCAGCTTCATGGGGTCCAGAGGGCCCTCAAATCTCTGAACAGCCGGTGGGGCAAATTTGCCCCTTTCAGCATGAGTTTCAGAGCGTGGAAGTTGAGTTCTTGCTCTGAACAATAGCTTTTTATAAAAGAGTATTTTGTAGAAAATGGGGGAAACTGGATGCTACTGATCTAAAAGAGCTTCAGCTGTTAGATGGGAGTAACTTGCTCCAGAGGTAAGAGGTTGTAGAGGATCACGGCCTCCCTTTCTGATTCTTTCTCTGTTTTGTATTTTGTCTGCGAACTACAAATTAGGATCTCTAACCTACTTCCAAACTTTTTTCTTAGTACTGTCTCAGAAGCTGGATGATGATTCATTCTTCTGCCTTGCTGTGATTGTAGATGTGGTGCTATTCACACAGCTTTCAGCTTGTTTTAATGGCGACTCTGATTTCCACGACTCTAAAGCAGTTCTTTTCCTTGTCTTTTTTTTGTATGGGTGGAAGAGAGCAAGCCTTTACTCATAAAAATGACAGTTTTGGACTTTGGGAAACTTGCGGTTTGAAGTGACCTGACCTGATGGATGGCTGCTGCTGAAAGACATGACCTCATGATGTCCTCTCCACCCCTCACGTCATCTCCCACTGTTTCCTTTGCTTGATGCTGGCATTTGCCTGACCTGTTAGCCTGGTCAGGAAGGGAAGATTGATCCTATTTAGAAGGAAAAAAAAAAAAAAGTATTTTTTTTCTGCCATTTAGTCTCAGCTCCCACAGCTCAGGAGCAGGTAAGAGGAGGAAGAAAGGACAGTGAGGTGCCGCTTCAGTGGCACTGGCTCACAAACCTATTTACCTAGTCACTCATTATTCACCCTGGTAGGAAAATAACATGAGTTAAGAATATGAGCTGCCTGTTACAAAGGATTAAATGCAGAAAACCCACTTTATGAATTATTTTCTTCACCTTACATGTGTTTTCAAGCACCTGCTTACACCACTTGTTGGGTGCGTGTGCTGCAGGCTTTGGCCGGGGCAGGGCAGCAGCATGTGGGCACCCCAGAAGAGCATCTGGGACCCTCCTGTCTTTCAGATCCTTTTAATTGTTTCTTCTGCATACACTCCTAGTGTGGGCCTTTTGAAAGCCTGCCTGTAAAGAAACCATCCCTTAGACCTGAGGTCACCTCAGGCTTCGTTCTGCTGCAAACCACCCTGAGCATTTGCTCGGCTGCCCAGAAAGAAGTGGGAGCTGCAGCTGCCCGAGGGGAGCTTGGACAAAGGAGGTGCCAGGCACTCAGCTGTCACTTTGGTCCTGATGAGAGCTCCTGGCAGGCTTCTGCCTTTTGTGGAGTTAGCTGGGAACCGTTTAATTTATTTTCAGGGAAAATTGAACGGACTTGTCACAGGCCAGTAAGTTGTAAGGAGCGTGCAAAGAGGCCATCCGTGGAGTCCCTGCTCCTTCCTGGCCCTGACTTTTGCTAAAGGATGCTGTTTTGAGAGAAAATTCCTTTCTGATTTCAGAACATATATAAATATGTTTAAAAACATATATAAATTCTTCAGTTCACCAGTCCTGTTTGTCTCTCTATTGTTTATCTTGTTTTTCCATCCAAATACAAGGGGAATAACAGCTTCTTTTGGACTTAGGAGAGCTTAGCACATCTAATTTCAAATTCGGAGGAGGAGCACCAGTGTGCCCTGCTCTAGATCTTTCTGACCTGCTTGCAACTTGATCTTCGTTTTGTTGTATTTTTTTGCTTCTGTGCACTCACTCCATGGGAAGCACTGGTGACTTTTGTACCTGCAGCATTTTTCCACACTAAAAGTCAGCTTTGTCGCTTTGGCAGCTGTAACAGAGAGCAGCCCAATTAGTTTAGGAGAACTTCTTCCTCAGCTTTTCAGACATGGCATGCTTTTCATTTCTGAGCTCTTCACTGTGCTGTGACTGAATTTCAATGAGCAAAAGTCCTTCTGATCAACTCAAATAATTAGAATTTTTAAGATTCCTAAGATGCCGTAATACTGAGTGGTGTGGTTCTCTTTGGGGATTTTCCTGGTTTTATTTTCGTCCAACGTGGTTGTGTGCACCCCTGTGATTGGTGGAGTTGCAGTCAAACACAACTGACCATGTAAAGACATGATTGTTTCTGGACAACCCCCAAAGTGGCTTGAAATAGCTATTGGTGAAATAGTATTTCACCTAAGTGAAATGGTACTCGATGTCATCTTCCTGAATTTATGCTTTATGGAGATACAGAGTAGTTTTTAAATTGTCTTCCAGAATGTGTTTTTGCTGAGGAATAAGATGGCAGTGGATCATCCCTACAGCTTTCGTGTTACATTGCATTGCCAGTTAGCCTGCTTGAGTTTTTTGAACAAATTGGATCTAATTCTGCCAAATGCCTTTGAGGTTTTTTGATTCTGTAAGTTCAAGAATAAACATGCTTGAAATCTACTTCTTGGTTATCAGCATGCATCTTTAATGACCGTAACTTGATCTTAAAAACTTTGGGGAATTACCTCTATCTGGTGTTTGGTTTGCCAGGGCTGTTCTTGTTCCAGTAACCCGTGGGCATCCGTATCTCTGTTATTCTGAAATGCTGGAGTTGTTGGAAGTAAAATGTTTGTAACCAAATCTCCTGCAGAAACTGAACTGGTGTGTGCAGTCCAGTGCTGGTGAGTATTCATGCCATCTTCTTTGTTGCTGCAGGGGTCTGAAATGGGTAAAAAACCTTGTGTTGGGCAGCCTGCACCTGTGCTGAGTGATGCCCGGCTTCACAGGCTGATGGAGTTTTTCTTGGTCTCTTGGCAGAGAAATACATAAATCAGTAGTTAAGTATAAGCGCACACAGTATCTGTGCATGAATAAACTTTTGCCCAAGAGCTTTATTTGCATTTGTAAAGGTGAAAATCAGTCCATCCAATGGCTCTAATTGTCCTTGAATGGAAGAGCCTCAAAAATGCACATCCAAATAGAAGTTTTGTGTATCTGTGAACTGATTTCCCTTTCCAGTTGGCTGTTTGCCTTTTCCCTTCTTTAGATTTCTGCTACTGCTTGAAAACTGGAAATCATCTTTGTCGGCCTGTAAGTGTCTTCTTGAAACGGATGGGGTTTTCTCCATATACAATATCACCATCAGCGTCATTTCGCTGGTGCCTGTGCTTTCCTACCCTGTTACTGTTGTTCTGTATCTGCTGGAAGCCGAGGTTTTTGTTACCTGTAGACAAAAAGAGGCTCCTTTGGAGGTGTCTGCCAGCGGCAGGACCCAGCTCTCACCTGGGCTTGTGTACAAAGGGGCTCTGTCCTCCGGGTTTTCAGTAACCTGACAAAGTCTGAAAGCTGAGCTCTGTGGGGAAAACCGACACAAATTCCACGTTTGGGTTGAAGTTGGATGTTTCAAAGGGGAGCAGCAGTGCACCTGCAGCCTGCTCTAGGATGCTATCATACAGTTACCATCTTGGTAGGCCGAGGGCTCACTGTTTTGTGTTTGAAATGGCTTCCTAGAAGGGGATGTATTTGGTGTAACATTGCTCTCGGGTGTGACAAGAGGGGTGGTAAGCAAAAACTGTAACCTCGAGCACTGATATGTTCTGCTGAGTTTCAGTGAGAGCCTGTGAGCACCGATAATCATGTATTTCCATGCAGGGATTTGTCAAGGGGAGGAGGACGATCATATTTTCCTTTACCTGGGGCTTAAGTTGAAGCCTGTGGTGTTGATAACTTTTCATCCTCGCGTGTCTTTATGCAAAGACCTCGGTCAGCACTTGTCTTGCTCTCGGCTTAGGCTGAACAAGCGCTTGGCACGTCCTTGTGTTTTGCCAGTGGGCAGTTGCCTTAATGCCAGAACACATTTTGATTTACTGTGAAAAATACATACGTGGCAGGGAGAAACGATTTCTTTTGACATTCCTTGAAGCAGAAACAGCTGTGTTCAACATTTTCTTTTTTTTTTTTTTTTAAAAGCACAGTGGCATCTCCCTTGGTAATCAGAATTACAGCTGAGCCTGAACAGCAGGGCATAGTTCTGTGCAGAGTCACTTAGCAAAGTGTTGCAACACAGATTACCCGACGTGAACAGCTGTATTCATTGCTAATAGAGCAATCTGACAAAACACCAACATGGATTTTCCCACAGTAACAGATGTGTGGGGGACGCTGCCACCCCCCTCCCCAGATTGCCAGCATCTGTGCGGCATGGCGCGCTGTGAGGTGCAGCACTGCCATGCAGCCTGCAGGAGTGGATGCAGTTCCTTTAACCGTGTGATGGCATAGTTATGTTGTGACTAACTGGGAGCCATTGGCTGGAAAACTCCAAACAAACTGGAAGAAAATGTTTCTGCCTTGTTATTGCTTATTACTTAATGATGAGGTTTTGTGGATGCATGTATATCTTAGCTTCCCAAAACATGCCAAAAACTCCCTTTTAAAAAAAATTACAGTCAGCTGTTAAACAGACAATAAAGGATTCCACTGAAAACAGTGTAACTTGTATACGGGAAAACAGATATGCTACAGCAAAATAGTGTGAGGTTCTGGACAGTGACAATCAGTTTCCCTTCTTTCTCCAACTATGTAAGTCAGTTTGTTATTCTATTTTTATGTTCTCTGGAGAAGCACCTGTGATTACAATAACTTGTTTACAATTAAACTGGTGTATAATAGAGGCCAGCTAAATATATGAAATGGCATCAGAAAGAATATTGCCTTGGGGAGGTCATTGGCCTTTGAAGTTAGAGGGGAGGAGGAGGGAGAGCAGCCAGGACTGTGCCGGGGGCCAGGGGAGGCTCGTGTCTTCAGCCACCTCAGAAATAGAGCTTTGATTTATTTCTGTTAATTGTTAAAAATAACAAACAGTTCTCTGTGTTGAAATGCAAGGTATTGACTAGCAGAATGCGATCATAGTTACATTTTTAGAAGGCAGGAGGATACTTGTCTGCACATCAAAGTGCAGAGGCTGTATCATTTCCAGTGCCCCTGCAGTAATGTTTTTCTCAGTTAACCAACACATGAAGACTTGCTCAATTTTTCAGTTTTTGGGTATTTTTGAGCGATTTCTCAGATATTTGGTCTCTGCACCATAGAAAAAACATAGGGAAGCAAATAACCTTAAAAGCTAGGTAGGTATGAGCCTACCAATAGTTGTCACTAAATGTGCCACTGGAAGTGGAGTTGTCCAAAAGAAATGAAGAGCACAGAAGGTAAGAAATGTAAAGAATCTGAAAAATCTCTTGGGCTCTAGGAAGTCTAAGACGAAGTGACTGAGAGACAGTTGTGCTTCTGGTTCACTTGTTAGTCTGACGAATGACCAAAGACTTTTGGTGTTTCTTGTAACTTCAGGCAGTTACTTGAGGTGGCCAAGGTGGACATCCAGCTGCCTGGGTTCCCTCCATAACAATAAAGGCATCCCAAAAATGCATTAGACGACCAGAGGCATGGATGAGGGTGTTCACCTCAGCAGCCGAAAATTCTGTGGGATGGGTCTGGATGAAGGCCTTTATGACGATCAGGTTTCTCTGAAGCTGGTCAAGATGCTCAGTCCTTGCTCAGCTCCTCTGGGGAGCGATGCCTGGGCCAGTGTTTTGGGAAGGACGTGCGGCCGCTGCTTTTCAATTGCCAGCTTTGGAAACAGGGACTTCATTTTCCAGAGCAGTAAGGGTATAGTGAGGATGCTCCATCAGTTAGATACGCTACAGTTAAGGCACAAAGAATGTATTTGTCATGGGCTGGTAATTTTGGGCATCTTTGCTGGCAAATGATCAGGAAAAAAGAAAAATCTTCTGAACATTTTTATAAAATCTTGAGAGTGCAAAATGAAGGAAAAAACAAGCCGCTTTCTAACGTGGGCTTCTTGTTAGCCCAGCTTTTGCTGAAAAGTCTATATTCTGGTTACAAAGCAGGCAGTTTCAGACAGACGAGGTCTGGAGTCATGTTGCAACCCAGAGCTGGTTCCTGGGAAAGTGGTGGGGGGATGCTGGGGGCTCTGGGTGAGGACTTGGGTGACTTGGATGAGATCAACAGGACAATACCCAGGCACAGCTCTCAGCAGATCAAATGCGACGCCTGCTTTCATCGCAGCAGCCAAGATAGCTATCGGTAATCAGACATGCAATTGGCACAGGCATGCCAA
>NW_010157375.1:65694-77136 GCF_000695765.1 Mesitornis unicolor
AAGGGAGGGTGAAAGAAGCTGTCTTTCAGCGTGGTCATTTTTCCCTCACCTTGAACTTTTTCAGCACATGTTAATAAAGTTTTAATAATGCGAATATTTGTTAATAAAAAAACCCTGACTTGGTACTTGGAAGCAAAATTATGTGAAAATATTTTTCTGGTTATTCCTGCTTGCGGGGTTGATAATTGAAATGATTTTTTTAGCGTTCAGGTTGCCAGGATAACTTGCTGCATTCCTTCAGTCATGCAGCAAAAATGTGTCCTTCAAACTCGTTACCTCAACCCAGGCTTCATAAACACGACTGGGGAGACAAAAGTGTGTTGTTTCAAATCAGGACAATATCAAACAACCCATTCATTTTAAAGTTAGCTGAAGAAAACAGGGAATACCTGCAGGTGGTCTTTCATGTTTGGGTTTAGAGACGTCTATTTTAAAAAAGGAATATGAGTGAGGTAGACCAGCTGTCATGGTAAATACGCACTATAGGTGATGTCCTGTGTTCACAGAGGTGCTCGGATGAACACATTTCTGTGGGAGCTCCCTCCTTCCCAGTGTCATCAGCATTTTGAGTGTATGGGAAGCTTTACTGGGAGGGCGTGAGCACCTGGAAAGCCGCGTGTCTGTGATGCCCTGGATTGCTGCTGGCGTCTGACTGATGCAAAGAAACGCATGGCTGTGGTGGTCTTACTGTAAACTTATTGTCCTTGGGAGCTTGAAGGCTTTATCTTTGTATCTTTAAAAGCATAGCTGTTTCTTGCATATGCTTTTCTAAAATTAGGGTTTTGTCTACAGCCTGTGTTTTGTTTCAGGCTTTGCTAATAAGACTATTTAGCTTTGACATTTTAGCTGTTCTAGAATAATAATTTTAGAAATAACTGTAAAATAAGTTTGTGTTTTTAATATATACAAATAGGAACCAGAAAATTCAGATTTTACTCCATTATTCTGCCAAACCTTATGTGCACTTCCTTTTAAAGTCTAATATAAGAGTTTGAACAGTAACAGTTGTTTGACTTGGAGCATAAGATGGTAATGAGACTGTTTAATGACAAAAAAATTAAAAAACAAGGAACTTAAGCTGCAGCATTAAACTCCTTTTATTTTATTACTTGTCTTGTATTTCCTCGTGTTAAGAATGTGGGATTCCTTAAATACATCTCTGAAACTACTTTCTTCTTTCAGAAAGATCAGTGAGGTTGGTTTCTATGACTCCTTCATACCTTCCTGCATATCTTCTTAACCTGATAGTGGATCGTGATCTGTATCTCTGATGTGTAACCAGTTCAGGATGTGAAATGGAAGCTTCAAATGCATGCTTATTGATTGACGCGAGTGTTAAAAACCAAGAATCGTGGTTTACATGGAAGGAAAAATGCATTCTGTCAAGTTCAGCTTCAGAATACCAGACATTCATTTAACATTCGTGGGTTTACTTACACCTTTGATTTTTCTTGTCCTTCAGCAGCTTGTTACAACCTTGAAAAAATAACAAAATTCATAGCCGTGTGCCAGCAAGTACTGTGTTACAGACTGACCTAAGCAGTGGGACCAGTAGAGAATGAATTTGTTGGCAGAGCTCCTCAGTCGATCCTCTTCTTGGGTCAAGATTTCTTGTGTTTTGTGACAGAAAGCTGAAAAGGAGGAATATAGCAACATTTGTAATGCTTTGTGTGCAGAATGTGGGGGTGGGCAAGGTCAGGTACATTCAGGAGACAACGTGCAGAGTCGCTTTTTGCTGTGTGAAAGCAGTCGATGCGACAGACTTGAGAGATTTGGGGCTGGGGCTCCCTTTCCCTGGAGCAGGGATAGTGCAGGAAACAGACCTTGGGTGAAGATGCTTCATAAGGGCTTAGGCAAGAGAAAGGTATCCTTCTCTTATAGGCTTTTAGGTATATAGTCTGTATATGTTGGCATATTATATAGTATGTTAATGAAGATTTCCATGTCATAGCCCCTAATCACTGTATATAAAAACTATCGCTTCTTTGCTTAGACTTGTGCCAAGTGGTTTTGATGCCTGTGGGGATTCACCCTCCTGGTTGAAGAGGGAAGTGTGAGTTTTTTGTGTCCTGTATTTGTGGAAGTAAAAGATTTATGAACATTATTTGTGTATTAAACACTTCTATTTTCATTAATCCATTTAGGTGAAGGAGAAGTTGCTAGATTCACGTGCAAGCTCTTTAAGGAATCATCAGTAGTTATATTCAGTTAAAAAATTAGAAATGGTACTAAAGGTTCTAGTGGCTGGTTCTTCACTTCCTTTTTTTATTAATCCCGTTATATTTTTAAAAAAAATCTTCAAACCTGCTTTCTTTTCAAAAGACCTCAGACTCTTTTTTGAGTTTTGTGACAGCTCTGTATAGAATTGTGTTTTCGCTTTCCAGTCTCTTTGGGTGAGGAGTGAGAACTAAGGATATCTGCTCTTCATCTGCGTGATCACTGGGTGAGAGTGTTTATACAATTCTTTGAAACTTATTTATGTCTGCTTAGGATGGCTCCAAAAATAGCGTGCGCATCCCGTCTGCCTGCTGACGCGCCCATTTGCATGTCTGCGCAGTGCGGGTGCAGGCTGCTTGGGCTTGGTCTGGCAGCTCACCTCTTGTGAGGCCGTGAATCCCACCAAAAATGTCTTACCTGCACCCCTTTCGGTGGGTGTGTTCTCTTCAGTGACATAGTGTGAAGGTGTCCTGGCAGGGTGGTCCATGCTACCTGAAATTCAAGCTGATTGTTAGATACTGCAAGACAAGTCAGGTTACAGTAGAATTGTAGCAGCTGCTGTAACAGTGTGTGACCCAGAAACACCATCTAAGGTCACAAACTTCATGCTTTTCCATGTTCTTTGTAGTTCAACGTGTAGCATCGTTTCTATAGCTTCTCTTTGTCATGGCATTTTTGATTTTGAGATGGTGTTTTTAATTTTCTCACTCTGCACATAGTGTGAAATTTGTGTTATTGATGCACATTGAGTGCGTCGCTGCTCATTTCTGTTTCCCAATGGGTTGCTGCTCGCAGTGGAAAACAAGATACGCGTAGCCTTTCCCCACAATTAATAGCAAATGTGAGAATTAGTGCACACTTAAGCTGTTACTAATAGAGGAGACCTTTCCACCTGATGGTCTCTGTTGTTTGCTGAGATGGAATCTGTTGATTTCAAAGCCTTCAGCCCATCCTTTTTTCATAATGTCTTATCTGGAAATGGCCATGTATCATTATTCTTGCAGGGCAGTTTAGACAACCCTAACTGGGACTTCAGTTACCGTTGCCCCGATGCCAAAATGATGGTGCTCGAGCATCCAAGGAATTCTAAGCACGGAGTGAGGACAGTTCCTAGGCACTGCGTATCCTTGCTGTGATTTTCTGTAACAGCAAAAAATTCCCTGGATGTTTTCATAACTGTCATAACCATTTGCATAAAATCTCTACGGAACTCAGAAATTAGCTAGCTTTTAAAATAAATGTAGAAGTACCCTTTTATTTACAAAAGCAACAAGGTGGCTGGTAAATGTTCTGCACTTACAGAAGGGCACTGAAATGGGACTGCTGAATATTTTATTTGTTTAATGCGCAACTGTCACTGTTAATAGCTTTGACACAACTAAAAGCTTTGCTCATTCAAAAGGCAACAATTAATAAACAAGATTAATTTTTAAATACCAGAGGAAAAGCCTTTAGTTACATAAAAAAACACGTAGATCATTTTCTCTCTAGTGTGTCCATGGTAAACGGTCAAATCTTGAAAAAGTGTTTGTACACTTATTCCCATTTTTACAAAGTAATGGTGATTTAACATAAATATAATTTACAGGAATAATTTAGCTTTAAATAATTTTCCTATATGAAAATACATCCAAATGTATTATTACACTTACTAATGCATTCTTTGATACCACTTGTAGGAAGAGTGCCGCTTAGGGGGCGAGGACTGAAAATTCAGCTGGTTTTGTTGTTTGGGGGTTTTTATGCTTAACAAAAGCTTAATCACTTCTAACTGCTTTCTGTGGGGAGCTTCTTTTCATTATTGCTTTGGTTTTTGTCTTCTTACTAAAACAGCCCTGCCCGGTGGCAGGATGGAGGCAGCCTGCAGCCCTGCCAGTCTCAGCCCTTGCTTTGCCTGTCGCAGGCAGCGTTATCCCAGAGACAGCTCTGGCGTCTCTCGGCTTCCACTGCCATCCTCCCCTCGTCTTGTGTCGCGTTTTGCCAGTTTGCTTTGGAAACGTGCCTGCTGCTGCTGCCTGTGCGAGATGACTGCAAATCAGCCTCTCCCACATCTCAGGAAACCCAGGAAACGAACAGAAGTGTTTTATAACAACTTGGATATTCTTCACGTGCACTGAATATTCTTGCTGTGCAAAGTAACTATCTTCTACGTGTCTGTGCTAGCTGGAATAGGGATGCAAAGAGATGGCGCTGAATAGTGCTAACCTAGTATAGGCAATTTTTGGTAACTTCATACAGTTTTATGATGCATCCTTTTAAAACAGCACTCTTGTGAAGCTTTTGCTTAACGCTAATTATCATCTTGTGCTAGCTGTAGACACCAAAACAGGATAATCTTGAACTGGGAGAGAAACTGCTAATCAAAGTCTGAGTTTGTTTCTGAGCTGTGCATGTATCCTGACACTTGAGAAGGGGGTTGGTTTGTCGGTGTGGCTGGAAGTCTGAATGCCTCGTTTATTTAGTAACCACTGACCTAGTTAACATTCATAACGCTCAAGCGAAGCATCACATGCCTCTCCCCTCCTGGCTGAACCTGTGTGTGCGTGCAGTACCTTACACCCCTGGGGGACTGAAATGGTTGCCTTTGTGTAGAAGATGCCCCAGTCCCGGTCTGCCCGCTTTCTAAGTGTGGAGTTCGATTTTTGAAGCCTGGATTCACCTAGAGCACCTCTCCTAGGGTTACAGTCCTCACAGCGTTACCATGGAAGTAAATTTTGAGAAAATTAAGTTGAGAGTAATTAACGCATCATTCCACTGGGATGAGCTTGCATTACTTGTGCTGGAAACAGTCCTGAGCATTAGGAAACTTGGGTATAGAAAAATATGTCTTTAAGTGTTATTTGGATCTGCCTCAAGGTGGTTGGTTTTACAGATACTTGGTAACACCAAACTCTTAAACCCTCAGGATCGTCTTTTAGGGGGGACAGGAATGAATTAATCAAACCTTTAAGCAGAAGTTCACCAGTAAATCTTAGCACAGGCCCCCTCTCTCCAGACATGCAGGTGAATTGTTCTGCCAGCTGCCTGGACTGCGAGCGTTTCCAGCAATGCTCGGCAGAAAAGGATGGGAAGGTCTGAAATGCCTGCCCCACGTAAGGGTTTTGCCTCGTGCTGGCCACGTGCCCCATTGCTGTCGTAGTGGGGCTGCCTGCAAACTGGTGCTGCTGGTCAGCTGGTGTTGTGGGAGCTCTTTCATGATTTGGCTCCTATTCGTTATCTAAAATAGAGACATCTGGTATAATTTCAAATTAGTACATAGCTAAATATGGCCCGTAAGATTAGTTTCAATAATTTTATAATGCTAAATCCTTCAACATCAGTGGAGTTGTGCCTGATTTACTCCAGCATGGTCAGTCCCCAGATGGCAGAGCATGGTTCCCTAAAGCCCTGAAATTATCTGATTATAATGATTTTAATGCTGATCATGAGTAGCAGTGGTACAAAGTATCCAGCTATACTGTTGAGAGCTTAAAAAGATCTTTCTTAATAGGCTTTCTTAATGGCAGTCTTAAAATTTAAGAAAGGAAAAACAATTTCACCATTCAAAGATGAATACAGGCTGGGTAATTTTTATCCAATGGACTTCATTAAATAATTGTGTGCTGTTTGATCGTTATCAACAGTGACCTGCCAGGTTTAGGAGCTCTCATTAATGACATGGAGTATTTAAAAGCAACACTTTCAAGAGAAAAGCTGCTTTACCCTCAGTGTTGCCTACATCAGAGGAAAACTAATAGGTAACAGAATTAAGCTTCCAAAAAATGACATGTCTCAAAAATTCTTGTAAGTCTTTGCTTGGCATTCTCATGCATTTCTCTCTTTTCTTGTATGAATAATTCACACTATTAATAAGTGTTAAAACAAATAGTGGCAGAAGAAATTTCCAGGTGTTTTCTACCTGATGCTCTTTACATTCTTTTCATGCTTGACAAATTCATAAGAAAAGGGCTGCTGTGAAGTAATTAACAGACCGTAACTCACTTCAGATGCGAATAGAAGTTGTGTATTATTTAATTTTTGTGCTCTTAAGAAGTTTTTATAGATGGCACTTCTGAGGCTTATGTTCAGTGATTTTTACTGCAGCATTAAATCACAGAGTACTCTAGGTTAGATGGATCTCCATCTCGTCCAACCCCCTGCATAAAGACAGTCACATAGCGTGGGCTGCTCAGGGACTTCTCCAGATGAGTCTTGAACACCAGTGAAGGATGGAGGTTCCACAGCCTCTTGGGGAAAACTGTTCTAGCATTTGATCAGCTCCATGGTAAGATGTTTTCCCTTACTATACATGATTGCAGTTTGCCATGTTGCATTTTGTGTCTGTTGCCTCCAGTTGTATTGCCATGCACCTCTGGAAAGAGTCTGGCTCTGTCTACTCTGCATTCTCTGTATTCTCCATAATGATGGATTTTCCTTTAGTTACAAAAGCTATTTTGTGCACCTGGACAAAGACATAGTTTGTAGTTAAACCCTGGACTGTATTTCCTCGGAGACATCTCTGAAGGTATACATCACAAATTCCCAGCTTGATGTTTTGAAGGAGGGGGTTGGTGTGTGGGTGGTTTTCCATTCTAGTTACAGCCGATCTACTTCTGTCTATAAATATTCAAAAATTCCATTCAATAATATTTTTAAGTGCTTTCCACCTTGCAGCATTGTGCACTTGGTGTTCTCAAGCTCTTAATTTGGCAAGTCAGATTCAGACATGTACCCAGAATTGTCCGCAAGCCTGCAGGCTAAATTAAGGTGATGATCTAGGAGAAGCTTTTGCTGAGGCATCCTCCCAGCGCATTGCCGTGTCTCGTTGCTGTGTAAGTTGCATTTGGTAGGTGATGGCTTCTCTGTTCTTCTGCCCAGTGGAGACCGGTATGCATTGCAATTACAACTGGAAGGTGAACTGGAAGAAAGTTTCCAAAGCTTCACCAAGCATCAAGAGAATGTACTGTTCTTTTAATCCAGCTGAGCTGATTTATGGTTCATATCTCAAAGATGTGGGGGTAGAGTTCAGCCCTGCATGTGCTGCTTGACTCCCCAGGGTTTGTTCACATCTTCTGCAGAGAAAGAAGCTTCACTGTGTGTATAAAACCTGGCTTGTTGGCATGTCTTTGCTTTGAGGTCTAGTGACATGATGTGACTGGTAGAAAACTGGTGTAAGAGCATTGCCCTGTGCTCTGCTCTCTGGAGATGATCCGGTTTTGCTACTCAGCGTGTGTAAACTGTGTGTGACTTCATGTACAGATATGGACAATGCTGGAATGGTAAAGCAAAGCTTGGCTGAATGCTTCAGTGCCTATGGGCAAAGGGAGCACTTGGACTTCCCCATTTAACGGCAGACTTCTCCCACTTTGTATTTTTAAGCTATGTGTAACTCCATACTTGCGAGATATTATTATGTGTGCACCCTTGTGAGTCGCTCAGGTTTCCAAAGTCTGAGAATTACATGTGTTAAGCATCTTGCTGCGTCAGACCGACAGTATAGATTTATGTAAGCAGATCGACAGGTTCACTTAGCACGCTAAAAATAATGAGGCTCCCTCCACTTATTCGGCAGGAAACTTGATATACTCCTTTGCAAACAAAGGGCAATGATTTTGTTTAAAAAAAGAAATGTGGTGGCGTGTTATTACTTGTGGGTATGTTTTTGTAAGTCTGAGTTGTGCAGCTTGCAGCAGCTTTCTTTAGCTTGCTTACCTTCGAGTGCCTGAGTAGAGCCTGGATGTGCTGTCTGGGGCCCTGCGCTGGAATTCCCCCAAAGAAATCTCATCTCGTAATTTCCAACTATTTATGGTACCTTTCCTGCTTTGAATGTTGTTTTCCTATTGTTCATTGTTAAACAGCTCCTGCCCTTAAACCCAGAGCCTGTTTCATCTCGGGGCACATTGTCACCTATATATACCTATATACACACATCATATAGTGGCAGTATTCCTATGGTAAAGGACCATATGGTTTCCTCCTCTACCCTCTCTCTTCATCTGGGGAGCATTACCTATTTTGGGTGTCTGAGCAGTTTTTGAAAGCTGTTGTTTTGCAGCTGCAGAAGAAGATAATTCATTTTAGCGTGTCCTTTTTAGCCAGGCACGTGGTGTCTAGTCTCACAGTGTATTTTCAAAGATGAGGAAGGAGCAGTGTTGAATCCTGTAGTAGAAATAAGGCTTCAGGTTTAATGACATCTCCAGGGCCAAAAATGATTGCTCGGTGCTGCCAGACGTCTCCTTTTCCATGTGCAGTAGCACCTAAATGCAGAAGATATCATTTAGGTGTTTGCATAGGTATCTAAATGCCTATTTACCCTAGAGTAAATTCTTCATGTTCTGTGTTCAGCTGTGCTCCGGGCTCAATGCTGGGTGTCATTTAACATTTGAAGAAGAAGTGAGTAAAATGAGATGGATAAAGATAGCAGGAAGAGAGGAGCTGGGTGACGTTGCCTGTGAGGCTGGCTATTCATGTAGAATAATTTGGATTTTTTTTTCCCCCCACCTTTCCCCTATTTCTGTGTAGCAGTAGATAAAGGGCTTTTCCCAGAGTTATTTTCTGTTTGAGTTTAATGTCAGTATGGAGATTAAAGATGTTTGTTTTCCATTGGCTTAGTAAGTCTAAATCCAGCCTTTGAAGTCAGGTCATTTGAGATTCTGTAGATGAAAAATCAGCTCTTTATTTGGTAATCTACCCAACACCCTCAGATTTCAAGCTTAAATAAAATGCTGCCTCGGCTACAAATGATGTCAGTATTGCCTGAGGTTTGTTTAAGCAGAAAGCTGAAGTCAGCTTGAACAAAACTTGGCAAAAGTGGGATGTTTTATTCATGTGGATGGTTTGAATAATGTCCCAGAGTTTCTGTGGTATGATTTTGTTGCACTTTATGTTTGAAGAGACCCCCGTCCCCCTCATTTGGAGAGAGCCCTTCGGTTGGACTTCATTTTTAGCCGTATGGTGTGTGGTGTATTATTGTAGTGTAAATGCAGACTTTTTCCATGCGTATGAGCTCTCCTGACGTTTATGAAGCTCTGCTGAGGGGTAGGGGGCTGGACCTGAGACACACAGCCCTGCCAGCGAGCAGCTTTGGAAATCACAGGAAAACACGGCATTTGGAAGCAAATGAAAAGATCCCATGAGTTTCAGGGTTCCCACTCACCCTTTTCCTCCTGCACATCTTTACTCTGCATGATGCCTTGTGAAGCGTCAGGGAAGGACTTTACCCCTCTTCATGGAGCGAGTGTCAAGGAGTCCATTAGAAGGTGCCCCAAACTGAGTGTGTGCCTTTGAGTCCTCTCTGCTTCTGTTGGGTCTTTGTTTCTTCTCCCCAGCCTCTCCTCCTCCTCTTCCCTTGTGGAGCACTGCCCCTGTCACCACTTCAGGTCCTTTTGGTCCCTTCTCCAAGTATAAAATAGAGCAGAAGGTTCTGGCTGGAAGGGACCCACAACGATCACCTGGGCTGAAAGTTAACGTGTGTTATTAGGGGCGTTGTCCAAATACTTCTTAAACACTGGCAGGTTTGGGGCATTGGCCACCTCTCTAGGAAGCCTCTTCCAGTGTTGGACCACTCTTGGTAAAGAAATGCTTCCTGATGTCCAGTCTAAACCTCTCCTGGCACAGCTTTGAACCCTTCCCACGTGTCCTATCACTGCATACCAGGGAGATCAGCAGTGTCCATCACACTTGCAGACAGGCTGTATCTCACTCAGCCCTGGCAAGGCAGAACCAAGGAAATGTTGACCATTTATGAACTCGAGGGGTTTGTACTTCTGACAGCTCAGTTCCCCAAAGAGTGAGTGCACTGGATGTACTCTAGCTGAAGATTGTGAAGGACGAGTGGACTTTGCTGTTTGTGGTTGATGGAAGCAGCAGCAGAGGTCTGATTCCCAGCTGGAATGGAGGAGAAACCCTAGAGATTAATAAACTCAGATTTCAAAGGATAATTTGTGACTAATCCGATACCACATTGCACTGGCCATAGGACCAGGTGTAGTTGTGTGATGCCTGGTGGTTGTTCTTGAACTGGTGTATATCACAGTAGTAAACCTCTTTTGGTTTTAATCTCCACACTTTTCCCCTCTTCAAATCCAAACAACAGACAAACCACTAAGCAAAAAACCCTACATCTAGCCCAGCTACTGAATACACTAGGGATGAGTATCAAGCTCTGGACAGGAGGTGGGCAGGTGAGGTAAGGACTATGCCCATTTGACTTTATAGCATAGCCTAGCATGTTCAAATACCGTGTTTCTCATGTGATTTTGTAGGTTTGGCTTTCTTTCTCTTACGGAATCTGTCACAATATGAGCCTGTCTGAAGCAGGATGCTTGATGAGGTATGTAGAAGTTGCAGGGCTCTCCGTTAGGGCTGTGTTAATGAATTCCACAAATGTCAAATAGCAGTAGTCAAGACGGAGCACGCGTCAGGCACAGAAAGCTAATCACTTCCATTGATTGCTTGGAGGCCTGATGCTGTATGTCAGAGTCCCTTTGTGTTACAGAGACTTCTCAGCATCCTGTGCAGGAGCTGATGTTACAACCACGGATGGGGATGAAGCCCTGGTTGGTTCCTGCAGGGATGCAGCCAGGTGGAGTGAAGGGACGGGCGTGTGGCCGTCAGGGTGCATTCCTCCTGCCTTTGCCCCTGCCAGAGTGGCAGCTCCTTACCCCGGCTGACAGGAGGCTGAGGAGTGTGTGTAAATCCCGCTGTGCTCCATTGCAGAGCAGATGTGATGCAGAGAGGCAGAAGCAATGTGTCCATGTGCAGGCCTTGAGAAGGCCTCCCACCAGAGACTCCTGACACCGTAGAAATGCTGAAGCTGGCTGTCGCTTTGGCAGAGGGTGATAGTTTAGTTTTTAATTCCCACTTTCAGTAACACCAGTACTTTCCAGCCTGTTTGTCACTCAGTCATTTGTCGCTTTAGAAACATTCAGAAAGCCACAGCATTAGGAACCTGATAAGTATCCAAAGACAGATTTGTACTATTGTCCAAAAGTTTAAGCTACTAAAGATATACTTAAATATAATTCTTTGGTATTTCCTCCCTGTTTTTCAGCTTCTGAATATTTTTTGGATCCAAAGCTGATGCTGAGTAGAAGGAGACAGCTTTTTTTTTTTTTGTAAAGCCTGTTGAATTGTAGGCACGGCACAAAGAGGTGTTTGTTCTGGAGCCCCAACCTGATGGGTTGCGAGGGCCCTCGACAAGGGCCCGCAGTGCTCCTCGCCGGGGAGTCGCAGGCACACGGCTGT